>NW_027096990.1:0-40000 GCF_019320115.1 Miscanthus floridulus
GCCCTCTCTCGCCTCCGACGCCACTTCACCTCTTCTTTCTCCTCTCCAGGTCAGCTACTCCACTTTCTCGTCTCTCTTTTTGTTTGCTTCGTTTTCGGTTCAGCGCCAGTTGTTCGTCGTTTTGCCACAAGGACGTCCACTTGAGCTGGCAAATTTCGCGACTCCTGGCCGGAGTTGGCGACGCGAAACTCAATTTTCCATGTCATGGTTTGGTAGAACGGAAGGTGTTCGCCGTTTTACCTCAGCCGCTCAGCGGATGCCTTGCTAGAAGGTTGTGGGTGTAGTTGCGACTGCGGATCTACGAGACTGATCAGCAGTTTTTTCTTAATAATGCATAAACGGTCCATTTGGGGGTCCAAATTGTGGACCAGTGAAGCACTGGGGATACAAAGGGGGTTGTCCTATGCTCCTAGTGGAGTAGTGGGTTTGCAACTAACTTCTTTGTGTCTCAGGGTGTAACGCGATCATGGTGCTCGGGCAGGATTCTTATAGACCTGCGTCTGTTGTTAGCTGTATTTGAATTGCTGTGCTGCTTTCTAGTTACCACAGCTCTTGCATGGCTCAGCATGCGCTTCATGGTCATGGGTTTCTCTAAGAAGCAGTGGTCTAGGTTAATGGCCATCTGACTGACTTCATAGAGGAATTCGTGCTGACTGCTTTATCAGTGCACAGCACTTGGTTTGTTAGTCATCAAATTTGCATGCTGTGGTTTGAAGCTTCTAGCTAAATACTTAAATTATTGCACAATCATTTCGTTTTTGCTCTTTAACGTTTCCATTTCCTTGTGTTCTTTAGCATACAGTGCCAGACAGGATACCCATACATTCATGGAGGTGGTTCAAGAAGTCCTTAAGCATGGCTCAGCAGATGGTGTCCGTGCTGCCATAAGAGCTGACAAAAAAAGCTACAGCCTTGTCCAGCTCATTGCAGCCTCTTTTGATGTCCACAACATTCTGTGCAGCAAAAATGTACCACAGCTCCTTTTATGCTCTGCAATCTTCATATTCATTTAAGCTTTCCCATTCAGTGACATTTCGAGGTTCTCATATGATTGTTTTCTTAGCTTCCCTTTTCCTTTGTCTGGATTCAATCAACAACAACAACAACAACAAAGCCTTTAAGTCCCAAACAAATTGGGGTAGGCTAGAGTTGAAACCCAACAGAAGCAATCAAGGTTCAGGCACGTGAATAGCTGTCTTCCCAGCACTCCTATCTAAGGCTAAGTCTTTGGGTATATTCCATCCTTTCAAGTCTCCTTTTATTGCCTCTACCCAAGTCAACTTCGGTCTTCCTCTACCTCTCTTCACGTTACTATCCTGACTTAGGATTCCACTACGCACCGGTGCATCTGGAGGTCTCCGTTGCACATGTCCAAACCATCTCAACCGGTGTTGGACAAGCTTTTCTTCAATTGGCGCTACCCCTAATCTCTCACGTATATCATCGTTCCGAACTCGATCCCTTCTTGTATGACCGCAAATCCAACGCAACATACGCATTTCTGCGACACTTAGCTGTTGAATATGTCGTCTTTTCGTAGGCCAACATTCTGCACCATACAACATAGCAGGTCTAATCGCCGTCCTATAAAACTTGCCTTTTAGCTTCTGTGGTACCCTTTTGTCACATAGGACACCAGACGCTTACCTCCACTTCATCCACCCTGCTTTGATTCTATGGCTAACATCTTCATCAATACCCCCGTCCCTCTGTAGCATTGATCCTAAATATCGAAAGGTATCCTTTCTAGGCACTACTTGACCTTCCAAACTAACATCTTCCTCCTCCCGAGTAATAATGCCGAAGTCACATCTCATATACTCAGTTTTAGTTCTACTAAGTCTAAAACCTTTGGACTCCAAAGTCTCCCGCCATAACTCCAGTTTCTGATTCACTCCTGTCCGGCTTTCATCAACTAGCACTACATCGTCCGCGAAAAGCATACACCAAGGGATGTCCCCTTGTATGTCCCTTGTGACCTCATCCATCACTAAAGCAAACAAATAAGGGCTCAAAGCTGACCCTTGATGTAGTCCTATCCTAATCGGGAAGTCATCGGTGTCTCCATCACTTGTTCGAACTCTAGTCACAACATTGTTGTACATGTCCTTAATGAGCCCGACGTACTTCGTTGGGACTTTATGTTTGTCCAAAGCCCACCACATAACATTCCTTGGTATTTTATCATATTTGTCTGGATTCAATATGATATAATTTTCAGTCATAACGTGGGAATCCTTACGAAATGCATTAATGCAAATAACATGTAAGTTCAGAATTCATGAGGACGTTGAAGCAGTCCTGGTGAGTGCACATAGGAAGCTGGGAGGGTAGTTCTGGTGTATGTGTTCCGCAGGATTGCTCTGAAAACTGGCTGGAAGATCTTGATTAGAGGATGCCGTATCAGATGTTTTCGTTCAAACAATTAGTTTGTCCTGTCCTTTACCTTGCATGTTTGCAACAAGGCCTCATCAATGTCTTAATTGCACAAGCTTTTCTGTAAATCTGTCTCCTAAATTCCAAATCTGTTTACCAAGATAACTGCCTCCCCTCAAGTTTACTTCTGAGAATACGGGGACCAACTGGATCCCGCTTCCCATACATTTTGTTTTGGCTTAGTAGTTTAATGCATAAGTTAACTGCAAGGAACTTTGTTGACCATATCTACAGGAGTTTGCTTCCTTAGTCAATTTTGTTATGACCAAATAGTTTAATGCATTAAGTCTACCTTACAGAGCTCTGTTAAACATAAACTGTACTTGTTCTGTTAATCTGTTTAATGCCTATTGATAATACACAAGCAAAACCTCACCTTTTCTGTTCTTTTAGATGACACGCAATGGAATACAAGATTCTTCTTCCGAAGGAATAAATGGAACAGGATTCCTTTATGGAGCTCGTGTTGGCATTGTGGCTAAACCCTCTCCTGAATTTGTTGCTGGGGTCTTTGGAACCTGGCTTTCTGGTGGAGTTGCAGTACCCCTTGCCCTTAGCTATCCAGAAGCTGAGCTTCTTCATGTCATGAAAGACTCGGTTTGTTCCAAGCTTACAGCAACATTTCATATTGCAACATATCATTATAGAAATGAAATGCTACCATTTTCTGCTGCCATGCTATGATTCTATTTTGATATTTTCTTATAAGTATAATTGTTATGACCGGTAAGGTCTATGGCCGCAGGCACCGTGGCTAGGAGCCCTGTTGAGTCGGCCAGATAGGGGGAGTCGGGCCAGTTGGTTAGCAAGTCCTAAAATCTAGGATACTTATCTCTTGAGTTTGTTACTTAGATTAAGTAGAGTTAAGTTAGTTGAAGATTTACTTGTATAAGTATTGGACTCTTATGGTGGAATGGATTTAGCCTGGGATTGAGTTTATCTCACCTTGGGCCCTCGGGCGTTACTGTTCACGGTCTCTCTGTTGTCGCCGACTCTCCAGCTGTTCCCAGCCAGCCGCCGAGCACGGCGACACCAGTTCATCGCCGGGGTTCCAAGCCCAGGCCCTCCGTCTCCCACTCCTACGCTCTCCGGTCCCTAAGCCACAACAATCTGGTATCAGAGACCATGGCTTCCTCCGGTGCTTCTGCCGCTGACACTGCGGCGGCCACCACCGGCACCACCATGTCACCGTTGCCCGTTCCTCTCGTCACGTCGGGCTCCCTACCACCGCCTCCCGCACCACCGAACCTTGCGGCTTCCCTGGCCGCCTTGGCAACCATGCAGCAGCAGATGGGCGAGATGGTCCAGGGCATGCAGCGGCAGATGGCGGAGATGTCCCTGCGCCTGGCGACGGTCGAGAGCCGCCCTGGTCCTTCGACGACACCGCACCTACCGTACTCCACCACGCCGCTACTACAATATGGCATGCCGGGATATGGGGTTTTTCCGGCGTTAGAGCCGGTCGTCTCAGAGATACTAGAGCCGGTCGTCTCAGAGATACTGCCCTCACCGTCACTACCAAGGTCCACGACGCCGCTTCCGGTGCCCACGGCTGCCGGCGTTACCTCGCAGCCATCTCCGACCGGACTTCCGATTCAGTCGATCCCGTTTCCGTCATCACCGTCGCCGGTACCGTCGTTGTCCTCCATCCTGAACGGGCCGATCTACTCTTCTGCGACGGTGGTGCATGAACCGCGCCATTACCCTGAGGGACAGGGGGACAGCCAGGGCGTTCCCAGGTTCCATAAGTTGTCCTTCCCCACTTACGACGGCAAAGAGGACCCGCTTGGATGGCTAAACCGTTGCGAATCCTTCTTCCGCGGCCAGCTTACTTGTGAGGCGGACAAGGTTTGGCTCGCGTCCTTCCACATGACGGGATCAGCACAGCAATGGTATTATGTGTTGGAACGCGACTCCGGGCGTCCATCTTGGGCTGATTTCCGCCTGTTCTGCCACCAGCGTTTCGGACCAGCGCTGTCCACCAATCATCTTGCAGACCTCGCTCGCCTACCGTTCAGTGCCTCCGTTGATGCTTACATGGAAGCCTTCTAGGCGCGCTTGGCGCACGCGGGACATCTGGTGCCGCTACAACAAGCGCAACTGTTCACCGGGGGACTTCCGGAGTATATCCGGGTTGACGTGGAGCTCCATGACCCCCAGGATTTACACCGCACTATGCGCTTGGCTCGCGCTTATGAACGTCGCCATACATCAGCGGCCCTCGCGCTCCCAGCACCACCCAGTCGCCCTCCTCGGCGACCTCTGGTTGGACAGCCAGGGGGCGCTACACCATCATTAGCAGCCTCGGTCTCCTCCCCAAGCCGGCCTTTCAAGTGTCTCACACCGGCGGAGATGGTAGATCGCCGCAAATTGGGCTTGTGTTACAACTGTGATGAACCATATGTGCAAGGACACAAGTGCCCGCGTCTGTTTTACCTGGAAGTGACCGATTATATGGTGGAGGAGCCAGAGTCCGATGAAGATGAACAAACGACAGCAGTCGGCCAAAACAAACCCACCATATCATTATCGACCATCGCAGGCATCAGGACTGAAGATACTATGCAGGTTTATGTCCAAGTGGGCAATGTGCAGTGCGTGGCGCTGCTCGATTCAGGTTCTACTCACACATTCATCAACGGGGACGTCGCACGCCGCGTGGGCATCCACTTTGATCGGTGCCCAGGTGCCGGTGTTACTGTCGCAAATGGTGACCGCGTCGCTTGCCGAGGGCTCGCGCGCGACGTCGGCATACACATTGCCGAAGAAGCCTTCTTAGTGGACTGCTATACTATTCCGTTGGACCGGTGGGACATGGTTCTCGGTGTCAACTTCTTGCGCACTCTCGGGCCGATATTGTGGGATTTTGATGACTTGTGCATGGCTTTCAACAAGGCTGATCGGCGCGTCTTCTGGCGCGGTATCGGCTCAACCCGCTATGACGTGCAGTCCACTCGACGCCTCTATGCTCTCCACGACGCGGGCAGCAACACCGAAACAGCCTTGCTCCACAAGCTCAACTCATTTGAAGATGTGTTCGCTACGCCCGAAGGGTTGCCGCCCGCTCGCAACTGTGATCACCGCATTCATCTCGTGCCAAATGCGGTGCCAGTGGCCGTGCGGCCCTACCGATACCCGCAACTGCAGAGAGATGAACTGGAGTCACAGTGCGCCGCTATGCTGCAAAGGGGGATGATCCGTCCGAGCACTTCAGCATTCTCTGCTCCTGTTCTACTTGTCAAGAAACATGACGGCTCCTGGAGGTTCTGTGTTGATTACCGTGCCTTGAACAAGCTCACCATTAAAGACAAATTTCCCATTCCGGTGGTCGAAGAATTACTGGATGAGCTTCATGGGGCCCGTTTTTTCTCCAAGCTGGACTTGCGTTCAGGCTACCACCAAGTTCGTATGCATGCTGATGACATTGAGAAGACTGCTTTTCGGACTCATGAGGGTCACTTCGAGTTTTTAGTCATGCCCTTCGGACTGTCCAATGCACCGGCAACATTCCAAAGTCTCATGAACACAGTGCTCCGGCCATTCCTCCGTAAGTTTGTCCTTGTGTTTTTCGACGACATCTTGATCTATAGCCCCTCTTGGTCGACGCATCTGCAGCACATCAACGCAGTCTTGACTGTGCTACGTGACCATCAATTGAGGTTGAAACGCTCTAAATGCGACTTCGCAACGACGGCGGTACAATACTTGGGACATGTCATCTTCGCGGCCGGTGTGGCAATGGATCAGGAGAAGATCGCGGCAGTCAACACATGGCCTCAACCCGGCAACGTGCGGGCGCTCAGGGGGTTCCTAGGCCTCGCCGGCTACTATCGTCGATTCATCAAAGATTACGGCTCAGTGGCTGCCCCCTTAACAGCGCTTCTTAAGAAGGAGGCGTTCCTGTGGTCTACCGCGGCCACGGACGCCTTCAACGCCCTCAAGAAGGCCCTGTCCAGTGCACCGGTTCTACAACTCCCTGATTGGGACAAAGCATTCATGGTCGATTGTGATGCATCCGGCTCTGGATTTGGCGCGGTGCTCGATCAAGGCGCCGGGGCTCTAGCATTTTTCAGTAGACCTTTCGCAACGAGGCACCACAAGTTAGCCGCATATGAGAGGGAGCTCATCGGTCTTGTCCAAGCCGTGCGGCACTGGCGTCCGTATTTGTGGGGAAGACAGTTCATTGTGCGCACCGATCATTATGCATTGAAGTTTTTGTTGGATCAACGGTTATCTACGGTTTCCCAACATCAGTGGGTTAGTAAGCTCTTTGGGTATGATTTCACGATTGAATATCGGCCGGAAAATCTCAATGTCGTTGCCGATGCATTGTCTCGGCGAGAGGCGGACGATCTGCTGCTCCAGGCCGTCACGGTACCTTCCTTTCAGCTATTCGACGACCTACGCCGCGAACTGCAGCTGGACGACGACCTGCGTGCGCTGCGCGACTGTATTGTGGCTGCCCGTGGCGAGCCTTGGCGCATCGCTGAGGGTCTCATCATGCGCGGCGCCCGCGTATTTGTCCCAGCGACGTCTTCAGTCCTCCCCGCTGTTCTCCAGATGGCACACAGGGCTGGTCATGAAGGCACACAGAAGACGCTGCACTGGCTTCGTCAGGAGTTCGTGATCGACCATGACCGCCGCATTGTCCGAGACTTTGTGAGTTCTTGTCTCACGTGTCAGCGTAACAAAACCGACCATCTACACCCGGCTGGCCTCCTTCAGCCGCTAGAAGTTCCCTCGCAAGTTTGGTCTGACATATCCATGGATTTCGTGGAGGGGCTTCCGCGTGTTCATGGGACGAGTGTGATTTTAACGGTGGTTGACAGATTTTCCAAGCAGGCGCATTTTCTTCCGCTGAGCCACCCATACACAGCAGCGTCGGTCGCCGGGGTGTTCTTTGACGGCATTGTCAGACTTCATGGTTTTCCGGCGTCCATTGTTAGTGATCGCAATCCAGTGTTTATGGGGCATGTGTGGCGCGATCTCTTCAAGCTCGCTGGGGTCAAGCTCAAGATGAGCACAGCCTTTCATCCGCAAACCGATGGACAGTCCGAGGTGGTCAATTGCACAATTGCTATGTATCTGAGGTGTCTCACTGGCGATCGTCCTCGTTCTTGGCTTTAGTGGCTTCCTTGGGCCGAATATTGTTACAACACTTCATTCCACTCCTCCCTGCGAACGACGCCTTTTGAGGTGGTGTATGGCCGGCCTCCACCGCCTCTGCTGCCTTACACTGCCGGCTCGGCACGGACAGACAAGGTGGACAAGCTTCTCTGCGATCGTGATGCGTTTCTCGCTGATGTTCGGGATCGGTTGCTGCAAGCTCAGGAATATGCCAAACGGCATTATGATGCTCACCACCGTCCTCTTCAGTTCAACATTGACGATTGGGTTCTCCTGCGCCTTCTTCATCGGCCGGCGCAATCCCTGGTGCCGGGATTCCGTGGCAAGCTTAGTCCACGTTTTGCTGGTCCGTTTCAGGTTATTAAACGCATTGGCGAAGTGGCATATCGCCTGCGTCTTCCGGAGGGAGCTCGGATTCATGATGTTTTCCATGTTGGGGTGCTCAAGCCATTTCGGGGAACTCCGCCATCCACTACACCGGCGCTTCCTCCTCTCCATCAGGGCCGACTGCTTCATCATCCTACACGCGTGCTTCGTTCTCAGTTGAGGCGCGGTGTGTGGCATGTGTTGGTTCAGTGGGAGAACATGCCGGAAGATGACGCCACTTGGGAACCCGTGGATGAGTTCCGTGCTACCTTTCCTTCGTTTCAGCTCGAGGACGAGCTGTTCCCAAAGGAGGGGAGAGATGTTATGACCAGTAAGGTCTATGGCCTCAAGCACCGTGGCTAGGAGCCCGGTTGAGTCGGCCAGATAGGGGGAGTCGGGCCAGTTGGTTAGCAAGTCCTAAAATCTAGGATACTTATCTCTTGAGTTTGTTACTTAGATTAAGTAGAGTTAAGTTAGTTGAAGATTTACTTGTATAAGTATTGGACTCTTATGGTGGAATGGATTTAGCCTGGGATTGAGTTTATCTCACCTTGGGCCCTCGGGTGTTACTGTTCACGGTCTCTATGTTGTCGCCGACTCTCCAGCGGTTCCCAGCCAGCCGCCGAGCACGGCGACACCAGTTCATCGCCGGGGTTCCAAGCCCAGGTCCTCCGTCTCCCACTCCTACGCTCTCCGGTCCCTAAGCCACAACAATAATGTTACAAAAAAAAGCAAAGCACTATGCAGATGTAGATAGCAGTGTTTATTAACTCTTAAATTGGTCACACGGGATGATTGGACATCTTCTAGCTTACACATATGTACAAACTTCGTATACAAATCAATGCATTTTTGTGGCTGAAGCAGATTTCTGTACCTAATTGGGTTTGCACACCTGTGCACTTGAAAAGGTTCACAAAAAAGAACAAAACAAGTAAAGAAAGATACAAAAGACTTTCTGTAGAAATTTGTGCAAAAAAATGATGTTATGTGCACTTCACCCCCCCCCCCCCCCCCCCCCCCCAAAAAAAAGAACTTAATTACAACAGATTTTAAACTTGTCTTTTTTTTTTTTTGCATTGTACATGTGATCATAATGTTTTATATTCTTTGCAAGTGCTGCGCATGTTCTATTGTGAACTACAATATATGAACTTTAAAAAGCATCGAAATCCAAGTCAATTTGTTCTTTTAGTTTCTAATATCTGCGACTTATAGGATATTTCTATGGTTTTAAGCACCAAGGACCATCATGAAGTCATGGAGAACCTTTCTATCAAGTGTTCTGCTTATTGTTCTCTTCTTCCACCTATCACTAGTATACCTTCAGAAATAAATCCCCAAGAACCTTCAAGCAATGAGGCGACTTCATCAGTCTCTACTTTAATAACTCAGATCAACAGTTCAAAGAAAATCAATGGTGAATTGCTCACCCCTCTCTCTCTCTCTCTCTCTCCACTGCAACTTGAACTTAGTGGCTGATATTGCTTGCTGTTTCTATAGTCCCCCTTTGTGTTTCAACTATTATTTCTATACTCTCCTTTTATGTCTCTACTATTACTTCCATACAACCCTGAGCACTTACTCACTCACTGTTTTCTGGAGTTTGATTATACAGGTGATGACCCTGCTCTTATCCTTTACACAAGTGGCACAACTGGTAAACCAAAAGGAGTAGTTCACACCCACAAGGGCATACTTTCTCAGGTGTGTTTTTCATCTTTAAATAGATATATAAAATGATTCTATAAACTGGTGAACAATGTACAGAAGCCAGAAGGTAATATTTTTTTTATATTGTTGATTCTATTTCTGTATTTTTGCCACATTTCCATGATTTTGCTATTACAGTTGATTGATCTAAGAGTTTTAATGGTTTGTGTGACTTGTTTTTATATTTCCTGTATGATCGTTTTAGATGGCATGATAGATAGATGATGTAATATACATAACATTTATCCTCACTGATTTGGCAGGTTCAAATTCTATCAGAAGCGTGGGGATATCGAAGTGAAGACCAATTTCTGCACTGTCTCCCGCTGCATCATATCCACAATGAATGCTGTTGCTATTTAAGTTTTTAGCACTATTCATATGCTGATATTTCGTATTGTTTTTTTTCCAAGCCCACACCTTTATTATGATTGCAGTATTCAATGTTCAGCAACACAGATTAGTAGCTGCCTAGGTATATTAATGTGTTTTGGCAGTAGTCCTGCATGAAAAGTTGACATAGGTTAGAACAATACAGTACATAAACCCATACATTCCCAACATAGCACTTCCGTGTTAATGTTTCTACTTGAAGTGGAGGAAGAAAGTGTAAGCTGCTTGCTATGGATGCATGGGCCAGCTCCACATGGATCCTGATTCCTGACGTCCTGGGCATAGAGTGGTTTTAAGTGCAGTTGTACTACATGATATCTTGTCTTCTCTCTTAGGAAAATTTTTGGTACCATTAGTTCTTTACTCTTCTTTCACTTGTTTTTACTTGTCATGCTCCTTCTGGTTTGAAGCACCAAAAACATGCCAACCAGTCCCTTCGATTAGAAAGCAAAATTGAAAACTCATGTAATAGGATGGTAGCTAGAAGTAGAACTAGGACCACATTGCATTTTTTATTTTGAACAGTGATAGTGTCCCTTATTTTGGTTATGTTTGGGGGATCCATTTCTTTGTCATTATTGTTGAAGTCCTTAACTTTCAAGTGTACATGTGCATGGCCTTTTCAATGCTCTATTTGCGCCCCTTTATTCAGGATCAGTGGTAATTTCTCTCCCTACTTATCTCTAAATGCTCTATTTAGGTGAAAAATGCTGTTTGGTCAAGAGATATTCGGCGTGTTTGGGACCACAGTTGCAGAACGCACGGTGTAGTATGGGTACTGCAGCCGCCGGCCCGTGGCACGGGAAACGCAGGAGTTAGTTCATTCTCGCGGTCCCGATGCTGTATGCAGTTGATTCTCGCAGTCCTGGTGCCATGTGCAGTCAAGAGAATTGTGCGCATCACAGGGCGTTTGGCATGATTCTTTGCTTGTCTTAGCCGCCAACGCGGTCCCAACTCCCAAACACGCCAATTGCGGCTTAGTTTAGGTGAACTGGTCTTCTATAGCTATTGGAGATTTGGAGTTCTCTTCTGCGGACATAATAGATCCATTTGCATTTGATTTAGGAGATGTAAACAATGAATCTTGTTTCAGCAGCACGTCTACAAAGTTCCTTTCATGGTAATGTATATTCTTTGTGATCGCAGGTTGAGTTTATACCAAAATTCAGTGTAAGCGGGATATGGCAGAGATGGCGAGAATCATATCCCAGCGATGGTAGTAAAAATAAAGAGGCCATTACAGTATTTACTGGAGTATGATTCGCTGTCATAGCATAACAGTCTATCTTCAGATCATTCCAAACTTTTGTCTTCATATTGTTTGATAAGTTAAGGTAATTTGATACTTCTTTTATGGCAGGTTCCAACCATGTATACACGTCTGCTGCAAGGGTATGATAGTATGGATCCTGATCAACAGTCGGCCGCTTCTTACGCTGCAAAGCATCTGAGGTTAATGGTAAGTTCTTCATGTTCATTGGAAACAGTGTTTAAGTCTTTCTCTAGCTCCCTTCGTTCCTGAAAGCCTCACAGCTACATGCTATGTACAAAATTAGTAGAAAGTATTCCAATTTATGATACATGGTTTAAGGAAATATCCATGGGCATGGACTCTTGGTCTTGGATCCTGCTATTGAATCTGTGAAGTCCAACAGGCATTGTGGCTATGCTTGTTCAATCAATTGAATTAAGGACCTTGGGATTTATGCTACACTCTGTTCAGTGACCAAGAGGTCCTCAATGTATCTTAATTATCTCACTGACACCGAGTGTGTGTGCGAGGGAGAGCTAAGATATACTTCTTTCCTTTATACTCCCTCCGTTCCAAATTATAAGTTGCTTTGACTTTTTTGGTACATCCATTTTGCTATGCATCTAGATATAATAATATGTCTAGATACATAGCAAAATAGATGAACAAAAAAAAGTCAAAGTGACTTATAATTTGGAACGGAGGGAGTACATTATTCATTTTTCACTTGCTGTGCATCGAAGTGCTGTAGAACTTCGTGGAACTGATGCATGAATTATAGACTTTATTATTAATACTTATTGAATCACTGCAGATGTGTGGATCATCAGCTCTTCCTTCGCCACTTATGAAGAGGTGGGAGGAAGTGACAGGCCACCGTCTTTTGGAACGCTATGGTATGACTGAGGTAAAAAAAATCTTAACTCTTCCCCATCTAGTCAATACACTAATTAACTACATGACTCCTGATAGACTTAATATTGGTTACAGTTTGTCATGGCACTGTCTAATCCATTGCATGGTATCCGAAAAGAAGGTACAGTTGGTAAACCCCTTCCACGTGTTGAGGTATGATGAACAATTCATGGGAGTTAGAAGTATCATTAAAGCATTAGTTGTTCTGTGTATTCTGCATTGCTTCATAGCTTTAAAGCATCTTTCTGACTCAGGCCAAGATTATTATGGAGGATGGGACTGAAACTACAACTGGAGTTGGTGAGCTCTGCATTAGAAGTCCATCCCTTTTCAAGGAGTATTGGAAAAGACCAGAGGTATGATTGTGCTGTTTGTACTTTTGCCATTTGATGATCATGGTGTACTGTTTTGGAGGGAACACTCCATTTCATTTAGGAAGGTCCTACTCCTTACTAACTACAGCTGTAAACCATACATCTTTTCATTTCAATGCAATGCCGTGTATTGTTTTTTAATACTTTGTATTTTTAAGATTGCTGGTATTTCAGTCATATAGGAACCAGTAAAGGTCGCATGCTGAGAAGTTAATATACATCATTTCATCATTGAAAATGGTGAATTTCTGTTTGCAGGTCACCGCAGAATCCTTCATTGATGGTGGATTCTTCAGGACAGGTGATACAGTAACTGTAGATGAGGAAGGATACTTCATAATTTTGGGACGTAAGTAACACTTTACTGTCTTTCTAGTTGCTGCTTTCATCACGTCATGGTGTTACCGCCTGGGGTCAGAGCTTTGGATATCTTCTAGCCTCATTTGCACTACCTTGTGCAGGCACAAATGCTGACATTATGAAATTTGGCGGTTACAAGCTATCAGCTTTAGAAATTGAGGCAGTGCTGTTAGAGGTAAATTCAGATACACTGGAAACTACTTTTGAACTGTAGTCACTACATGATATTAACAAAGTCAATGCACCTACAAAATCAGCTGACGTTGTCCTCAAATTTAGACTAACAGGTAGATATATTAGGCTGAAAGGTTTACCTGAAGGCTTTGCATTGCACAACAGTCAAATAACTCCCTTTCCTACTCATGTTACGGTGTTACCTAATCCCATCTGTTTTTGTCTTCAGCATGATGCTGTACTGGAATGCGCTGTCCTTGGCTTGCCTGATGAAGCCTATGGGGAGGTTATATGTGCAATAATTGTGCCTAAGGAGGATGCAAAGAAAACGGCCGAGCAGGACTCAAAGCCAGTGCTAACCTTGGAAGCATTGACAAGTTGGTCGAAAGATAAGCTTGCTCCATACAAGGTTTGCTATTTGCATTATTTCGCCTTTTCGCAAGCTGCCTTTTACAGTTGGTCTTTCATAAATGTTTTTCCTTTGCTTGTTTGGCTTTCACCCAAGTACTCTCTGTTGCCTGGCATTATAAAATTTTCAATTTGGTAACATAAAGTGTCAGTAACAAATATTATTGTAACAAAAATGTTCATAAATCATTTACGACATTTATGACCTTATTAGACCTACATTTACATAGCTATCTACAGTACGGTATGCTCTTGTTAGACTTCATGCCAGTCCTGACTCCTGAGTTCAAATACTCTACGGTATCATTTGACAATGGAATTGGTTCTTTTTCTGTGGATGCCAGATTCCAACAAAACTATACTTGTGGGATTCTCTTCCTCGGAATGCCATGGGAAAGGTGAGGAATGATCTTGAAAATACCCTCATATTGTGCTTGTGACTGACTTAACCGTTGCTTATTTCAGGTTAACAAGAAGGAGCTGAAGAAATTATTAGGAGCTTAGCCATGATGTGTATAGATGTATTTATCTTCATTTCCTTCTTGAAGTTTAGTAAGTCAGGCTCATTATAGTGATTAGCAAATAAGTGCTTTCGTTATCATGCATGGAACAATAATTTTCGAAACGGCCTGGCCGCCTGAGTTACATTGCACACACATTTCTTTCCTTACTTATTATCAGATAAGTTTCGAGTCACTGTGCAGTATGAAGTTATGCATTCACTTGTAGGAAGACTAAAACTGCTGGTGACCCTGACAAACCTAAACAATAGTAACTGACAAGCTAAGTCAACTAGATGTTTTATACTACCACATATTGAACATTCAACTTCCAGAAGTTCATTGTTCAGCCCTACAAGGTTCTCAAAGTAAACACAAGCGTCCCAACTCGGGCTTCAGAGTACAGGACTACTGGACTAGGGCTGCTCCGTGTTGTCGTCCTCTTCCCACTCCACGTTCTTCCCCTCCTCGCCATACGCCCAGCAGCACCAAACGAAGTACACAAAGTTCGCCACGCCGTAGCCCGTGAGCAGCCAGTAGTAGTAGTCGTAGTGCCCGACGTTCAAGTTGTCGACGAGCCAGCCCGTTCTCCCCCCTCGCATGCTCGCCACCTGGACCACCTTCACGATGAGGGCGCCGGCCAGGTTGCCCACTCCGAAGGCCATGTACAGCAGCGACATGCTGAAGCTGGCCATGCTCTTGGGCAGCTCGGTGTAGAAGAACTCGATCTCCCCGATGATGCCGAACGCCTCGGCGAGCCCCGCAAGCGCGAACTGCGGCACCAGCCAGAACGCCGAGATGGTGACCCCGCGCAGCGCCCGCCGCCGCCGCGCGCCCTCCACTACCGCGGAGACAGCCGTCGACGCGGTGGCGAGGAGCAGGCCCCCACCGATCCGCTGCTTCATGGTGAGCCCGCGCGAGTTGCCCGTGTACCGCTGCAGTGCCGGCGCGACCCACCTGTCGTAGCTGGCTAACCACAGCGACATGGTGGCCATGTTGAACACAGCCAGGGAGCCGCTGGGAACGCGGAACCGGCCCGCGCCGACGCTGCGGTCCATAGTATCGGCCTGCTTCACGGCGAAGCTCTGGTTCAAGGCCAGGGCGAGGAAGATGGTGGAAGACCAGATCGGCAGGACGCGGATCGCCGACTTGAGCTGCTCCACCTGGTCCACCGTGCAGGGCCTCTTCCCGTCGTGGCCGTGCCGCTCGGAGGCCGCCGCGTCCGAGCCGTTGCAGAGCGCGTCCTCCTTGGTGCCACGGAGCAAGCACGCCTTGTTCAAGAACCTGAACTCAAACGCCAACGTGTTCGTCAGACCACGCATCCCTGAAAGTTGAAACGCTGCTTCTGCCTGCTGCATGTTGGGACGTGACGTGACACGTGAGAGAGTGACGTACCTCAGCTTGTCCGTGGGGACAGCGAGCTTGCAGTCCTTGAGGTGATGGTACACGCCATCGACGGTCTTGTCCGGCAGCCGCGCCCTGCGGTTCCTGATCGCCGCGCCGACGGCGGAGCCGATCCCGGCGAACATCTGCCTCTTGCCCTTCTCCTTGATGTAAAGGCTCGATCCCAGGAAGAAGCTGACCGTGGAGAGCAGCATGAGGCCCATCGGGACGGCGAACCCGACGTTCCAGCTGACGTTGTCCTGCAGGTAGACGATGGCCGTGACGGCGACCGTGAACGCCACGCCGATGGACGCGTAGTAGGCGTTGAAGTAGGCCTGCAGGATCCTGGCCCGACGCTGCTTGGGGTGCCTCGAGAACTGGTCCGCGCCGAACGCCATCGAGCATGGCCGGACGCCGCCGGCGCCGAGGGACAGGAATGCGAAGCCGGCGAGTAGCCACGCGAGGTGCCGCGTCCCCGGCGGCGCGCACTGGTCGCCGCTGTTGCACTCAGGCGGCCGCGCTCCAGGGACCGTGGCGGTCAGCCATAGGAAGACCATCCCCTGTGAACAGAGTGCAGCAACGGAAGCAATCGTTCCAAGGAGTTAATTACCTTCTGGCAGCTAGCGGAGAGAAAAAGACAGACGGGCAGTAAGCCTCTCTGATCTCGGTGCATTTACAATCAGGCACGCGACGGAGCCTAGCCCGACGGCCATGAAGCGGCCGAGGTACATGTCGGCGACGATGGCGCCGGGGATGGGCGCGAAGTTGGAGATGGCGCCCCACACGAACAGCATCGTTTGGGAGGTGACGGTGCTGAGGTGGTACTTGTCGGTCAGGTACGTGATCATGTTGGTGTTGAGCCCGAATCCAGCAACTTTCTCCAGCATCTCATTTGCTGGGCATCCAAAACACCCAAAGAATTATCCATTAAAATCGAAGGCAAGCTAGGTGATGAATGAGAATTCTTTGAGCACAAAGGCCAATGAGAATTAAGAAGATGAACTACTTGAAGATCCCGTGCTACTGGCAAGCAAAGGCTTGTATAGAGAACAAAATGACAAAAAAGAGAGCAAAATTAAGGGCGATGAGCAATAGTCAGTTTCAGAAGATGATCGGAACTCACAGAAGATGAAGGGGAGGGCTCTGAACCCACCCTTCTTGCCCTTGAAGCACTCTTCTCCTGCCGATTCAGTCTCGAAAGCAACAGAGCGCTCCATGGCGCTGTCCGGCCGGAACGCAGGCGCAAACGCTGCTGAAAGATTTGGCCGGAGGAGCTAGCGCCACTGCATTTCTGCAGCAGGGGCGACGGAATCACGCGCTAAATAGATTCACCGGTAGACGGTAGGTAGGTCACAAGGGGCCGACAGCTAGTAGCTCCCGTCTAGGTAATGACGTAAGGTAATAAGCACAGCAGCCAGCGCCCAGCGGCAAAATTAGCTATAGGAAACCCTCGCATGCAAGCTTTTCTTTTCGTCCGGGACGACGATCGACGCAGCATGTGCACGCACATCGCCATCGTTTCAGTTTGCTTGCCCGACTTAGACGGAGCAGGTCCTCGAAACTTTTCGCTTTTGAATGAATGTAAAAAAGACGGAGAAGTTCTGCCGAAAAACACAAAAGGAGGCTGTTAATCGCAAGCACGGAAGCACCCCCCCCCCCCCCCCCCCCCCCATTTGGCATGTTTCCTCACTAATGACCGCCCTTAGTTTGTACCCACATGCACATCATTCATGCTACAGCAGTACCGCACTTATGAGCATGTACCGAGAGCCCACTCGTGCTTCGTTTCGCAAGTGCAGCCGTGTACAATCTGCATCCAAATCCCTTCTCTGGATGAGCGATGCAGAGGGACAGAAAGACGAACGTAACGAGCTGTCCATGTACTTGCATCAACATTTGGCCACCACAAAATGTTAGTTTAGTTAGCTGCTTCCCACACAAAAGTCAAAAAGATCCACTTCAGCTGTTTGACACGACCAAGAAGAGACCTGAACCTTCATCAAACCAAAAAAGACAGTGCCCCCCCGCACACTTTATAGCCCCGTTCGGCTTACCTTATAATCTGCACTATTCAACTTGTTTTTTCAGCGTCAGGACAATATTTTTCTCTCGCAACAATTCTGTTAGAACCGTATTTTTCAGCAAATTCAGCCAAGTCCCAGCAAGCCGAACGGGCTATACACCAAAAACAGCCGGCCACCACATACCGATGATGCACGGCAAGGCTCTGCCTGCCTCCACACCTTGCATTTTCACTCCGATCGATCACATCTCCTTTGCCGTCTAGGCCCTCCAATTCCATCTTCGGAGCCTGCAGAGAAAAAGCTTCAGCAGGAGGTGTCTGGGGTTAACTGTCACACGCCCCGACATACACGCACGCATTGACGCATGCGTTGCACGATGATGTGTATTGCACTGGATTTCGTGCCCTGTTTCTCCTCGTTGCTCCTTTGGCTCGGCTACGGTTGCGTCGCAGCGACCGAGCGACGTCTGCTGGGAAGCGCGGCCTCTGAGTCTGAGATCAGCGCACAAACGGACGGCCGTTTCGTGGGGGCACTTTCCTTCGGAAAATCGCGCAAAAAGGGTCCCGTCGCACGCGCAGTCGCACGGGTCAGGGTACTGCTACTTCGGCGGGTTCGGTTTGGACGCTATCAAATCGCTTCCCGGTGGCGTCACTGTCACCGTCTCACACGATGGAGTGCCTGTGAACTGCTAACAGAAGCAGAGGAGGAAACAGAGAAGATACCTTTCTTTAACGTTTGCTTTGTTGTTGATCCCACTGTCAGGTGCTCCTGTATGTTTCTTGCAAGTTTTCTATGGCGTTGGCTGAGAAGAGCTCATAACATGTGACAAGTGACGAGTTGCATAGGGAGGATATGTATGATCTCTCTTCTCTGAGTCTGAGTTTCTGTGATGCTCCACACTGCATGTATATTAATAATATTTGGATGCTACGAGACGGGAAAATGTCAGAGAAGAGATGATGACACGGCAGCATGCAGGAGCAGTTTTGTTAAGACTTCAATGCTCAGTGGTAACTGGCAGTTGGACTTTTGGACGGATTACAAGTCATTTCTATTTAATAAAGTGACGTATCAGCAAAAATGATACTACCATGGAAATTACGAGGAGAAAGAGATTCGTTTTTGAGCGGAAAAGCTGCTCCATCATTTGCACTGTGCCACTGTGGCAACGCGAGCTAATTTGTCTGGTCGTTTGGCCGTCAACATGAGCCAGAACCATGTTGGCATTGAGAGCTACTAGAGTTCACGCTGTGAGGTCATGTGTCATGTGACGTGTGTGCAGACGCAGTATGGGGGATCATTAATGTTGTGCATGGTCTATCTGTTTCTAAGAGATGTTAAAGCACTAAGAGACATTAATCGGAAGAGACGCAGTTTAAGTTTTCACGCCCTGTCAATTTGTACAGTCATGAATTTAGCATGGCTCTAGTAACGCTTTCCGTGTCCTACTCCCCATGGGAGCGAATTATAGGTTAGGGTTGGCTATACTGAGGAGCTCTGCTCCACCAGCTTTCTTTCAAAACATGTGTTAAAAAAATGTTTGATACGATCTATCTAATAGGTTCTACGGAGAATCAGCTCAAGCACCAGATGGTCAAAGACTGCGCTAGACAAACTAACATGAACACACCTTAGGTCTTGTCCGTTTCATCCCGAAATCAAGGGGGTTGGAGGGGTTGAGGGGGATTTAATCCCCTATAAGTCAAAATTCCCCTTAATCCCCTCCAATCCTCTCCAATCCCTTTGGTCTGGAGAAGAACCGAACAAGGTTTTAAAGAGAACATTCTTCACTTAACATACGACTGACGAGCGTGTGCAAAGGGGTAGTGTAACAGATCATCCAGTGATACTCATAGGTGAGTTCACTATGCGTTGCATGCACCGGATGGCCTAGTGGAAGAAAAAAATATACGCACCAACCCGTCCAGTGGGTTGAAATCTCAATGGCTAGTTTTGACATGACTGTTCGGCTAGGTCATTTCTGTGAGGTGTGGACTGTTCCACTAGTTTTTCTTTTTGGCAGACTTTAGCCAACAACTATTTGATGGGGACATAGCTATATATATGAGTTTGCACAACTTGTCTAATGTTGTTGGAGTACCTTGATGCTGCTAGAAGCTAGGGCAAGTGTGTCTACAACTACATCCATCTTCTCAAGTGCATCAATGTCTTATATGAAGCTAGGATAGATACGATAGTTCATCCCTAAGAGTGTTTGACCTTAAAGTTTGAGAGCTTTGTGAGTTAGGGCTATTGTGCCCTTTTATCTTGGTGAACTAGAGAGCTTGATGTATTCATGACCTTCCGATGTGGGCCTTGGTGGCCTTCTATGCGTCAACCCTCCGATCTTCGCATGGAGTAGTGACATCTTGGTGTACGGGTTACAAGGAGACCCTTTTTCTTCATGGAGAAATTCCATAGTGGACACGACATCAATATGACATGTAGAGTCGAGTGGCGGTGTGAGATTCAAGTACTCATGACACTTGTCTTTAGGTGTTTGGTGGCAGCCTTATATAGTGGTAGTCCGACACTGTGATTAGAAGGTACTAGAGAACTAGGGGTTGCATTTTGGCAACCGATATCATGGGATAAATCATCATGTCTCCGAGAGTTTTCCCTCTCTTCCTAAATAAGCTATAAGCTAGTTGATACGATTGGCTCTAGATCAAAACTCTTTGTAGGTTGCAGATAAGTTTGAGCGTCTAAAAAGATTCTTAAGTACGCATCATGTTAGACTTAGTTTATGTTTTTCTAGTAGTAGTTTTCATTAAGCCCTACATTTAAGGTTTGAAATTAGGCACACAATTTACCTCTTCCTTGACTCTCACGGGCCCCTCACGATGACATGTGTAGGATGGATACTATATTTTATTAAGTCTACTTTGTGTTAGGATGTTCCGAATTTTTTACATTTTAGCCCTTTTTTGAAAGTTTCTCACAAATAGACCCCTGGCGGAAAGAATTAAAAAAATGGACCCTTAGCTCGGCGGCATTGGTGCTGGCACCGAGCTAACACGTCTCGGCGCCAGCGTCTCTAGCGCTGAGCTCCTGGGCACGGTAGATGACATGGCAGTGAGCTTGGCGCCAGTCACTCTGGCGTCGAGCTCGGCGCCAGTCACTCTGACGCCGAGCTCGGCGCTAGAGTGACTGGCGTCGAGCTCACTGACATTTAACCCTGGCCAACCTTTCTGCCCGAGCGTTCTTCCTCTTCTTTCTTCTCCCTCTCGGAAGAGGCAAGTAATTGCACGGAAGAGGGGATATGCACCTGACTACGTCAACCTATTCGTTAAACATCACAAAGAAAAGATGCGTGAGTTTGCTAGACAGCGCGGTATATGTAATCCGATCGATGTTGGGCTTAACAAATGGGGATTGGAGAGGTGGATGATGTTAGAGGAGGAGAGGGCAAGGAATGAGGCAAGAGAGGAGACAAGAGTACAGATGCAGGTCTTGAACGAGCATGTTGTTGCATTATGTGGTAGTGAGTGCTTGAAAGCATTTTTTCGCTGCATGATTTTAAATGAAATATAATCATGTTGCTAACTGATTGTATTTTATACATGAAGGGATTGGTTGCAGTGAGGAACATGCCACAGAGCTGGCTCATGCAAGGTATGAGGAGAAGAAGTTAGATGAGCATAGATCTTGAGTTGGTCGCACCGTTCATTCACCGATTGTGTTGTCTGATGAGGGAGACGAGGATGAGGATGACACTGGCAGACTGAGTGAGCTCATTGCTCTAGCAGAGGTGGGCTTACAGGCGTAGAAGACTGAGGACGATATTGGCAGACTAAGTGAGCTCATCGCTCTAGCAGAGGTGGGGTTGCAGGTGGAGCAGGCAGAGGAAGACACTGGCAGACTGAGCGAGCTCATCGGTCTAGCAGAGGTGGGCTTATAGGTGGAGGAGGATGACGACACGTTCTTCACTCAGGCCGTAGCGGTCGCAGATGAAGCGGAGGCCGCTTACTACAGGCGACAGGCAGGTCAGAGAAACGCAGATGAGCCTAGCCATAGCAACAAGGTTGTAGTAGAGGACTGGTACTCGGATGATGAGTTGCTTACTCAGTACATTTCAGACTGAGGATTTGGAAGTGCATTTGCCCCTATGTCTACTGTCGGCACGTACTTCTAGTATTAGTATGTTGTGTAATGTGGCATAGTATTGAACTTTTCATTATGTGGTTGTTTTCATTATTTATGGTCTTAATATTCCGCTTAATGATACGGACGTATTGAAATATGAACACGTGCTGCAAATAAAACCTAACGATGTACGGCATTATATAATTCAACACACGAAACAAATGAAATGGCATGTGAGAACATGTACCGAACCTAGGTATAGAGTTTCCTTCGACTAAACCTAACATGCCTTAGGTTATTAAACCAAACAACAAACACATAGATGTGGCATGTGAATAACATAAAGTCATCCTAGTAGTGTGGCCACATAGCAAATTATATTGCACCTTCTCCATAGTAGCCTCCCATTGTTGGTGGTGGTGGTGGCGGGGGTGACGGGGGAGGCCCCTTGTTCTTATGGTTAAGGCAGGTGCAATATGGATCATTGTAGAGTGCCTCCTGTGAATCGGCACCATTGTTGTTGTCGTCCTGTCCGTCGTCCTTGTAACCGCTGCTAACTTCTCTTTCTAGATCGAAGATATGGTCCTACAGGTAGTAGATATACTCCGCATATAGATAAATAGGTCGAGGATCGACCCACCTACTGAACCCACAGTTGTCTTCGGCCAATGAAGACTACAATAAGTATATCGTGTAAGTTATATACAAGAGGAACATATTGAAGAAACAAATAGTAATAGCAATTACCCATGCTCGCGGGCATTTGAAGAAACGACGACCTCCATCTATTCCCTCGGTGAACATCTGCACTAGGCAGTCCTCACCATGCATGCATTTTAGCCACTCTTCTTTCCTTTCATCGTATCCTCTCAGTGGTGCCTCTTTGGTGAAATCACTTTTGCTCTCAACTGGAAACCTCTCATAAAGAGCTTCCTCAAAGAAATCGGGACCAAGAGGACCCTCCCACCTAATGGTAGTTCCCTTCCCCTTTCCTCTTCCTCTGGACGACCCTCCAGACATTGGTACTGCAATGAAAGAAAATGCTGAGGAGTGTTCTTCTTCCTTGTTGTGTGTGTGAATGAGAGGGAGTGAGTGGTTATTTATAGGTTGAGATGAGGAATGGAGGCCTCTCAATGTGCCATGTCAGCGATCCATGTGCCTCTTCACCTCGGCCCTTGGATCAAACAGTCATAAGATGGATGGTGGAGATAGAGTGGAGTTGTGCTTCCTTGCATGCCAGTACTATGTCAGTGATGTGATAAATCGATGTTGTCCTTGTATCTGAAAAGTCTATTTTTATTGTCTAAAAAGCATAGATTTGTTCACTATTGCTTGGTAACCCTAGATTCATCTACAAAGCGTATGTACGGTACATTTAGATTATACACGTTCTAATAAATTTATAGTTAATCTATGTACTATATTTGTGCCTTTGTAGCAGTGTAGTATGATTAATGTTTCACGAAAAAAATTCGCAAGAGTTTTCCTTGTTTTAGGAGCATCCACAGTTACAAACGGAGACATAATTATATATTCCAAACATTTAATCATCCAAGGAGCAAAATGCAACCACAACGAACATCACAACCAACATAATATGTCCTGCAAAATACAAATAGTCCACAATGTCCATACAATCCCAAATAATTACAGAAAAGTAAATACAAAATCCATAATAGTGCATACTAACAGCTACCAAATCCCTCACTGCCTCCTACTCTTGCCCTTACCCTTATGACCCAGAGCGCTCGTACCTGGAGTGTAAGGGTCATGCGGACAGCGTTGCCTAGTGCCTAGAGGCGGTGTAGGATGAGTCGAGGGAGCGTCATGGAGCTGAGAGGAGCCAAGCTCCTCGTGCCTCTTGTCCATGTCATCGTCGTCTTCCTCGTCCTCATCCCTATCCCCTATAGCTGCTTGGCTAGAGGAACCCAAGCCTCCTCTGCCTGTGGAAGGAACATACACATCTTGCGTCGTGTCTGTCCTACAACCACAACGACTAGCCACACAATGTAGACGACGTGACAGCCTCTATTGTACAAAACTATGTTAATTGAAAGAATCTAACGTATTAATGATATGTTTGAAAGAATATTTTTAATCTTACGTCTAGGAAGCCAAGTATGTAGTCGTCACTGACTCTTGGCCGAATGCGCTCAATCTCTTCAACTGAGCATTTGAGTGTATTGCCATGCAACAAAGTTCTCAGTAATAATACTTCTGAACAGATAGCAATAGGTTTGGTTTCCTTTTGTACAAGAATCTAACGTATTATAAGGGTGATATGGCTTGAAGGTGGTACTAACTAAAATAGATAACTCCTAATGTCGGTCCAAGAACGCCTAATGTACTGTTGTGCAACTTAACGTAGAAAAATAAGGCAATTCGCTTACCACTCTATCCAAGATCGGTCCTGCCTCCACCTGCCTTCCTGCATGAGTCGATTGGTCATATGCCGTGTCTTCATCGTTGGAGGACTCGATGTTGGCATAGTCATCTTCTGTCCACTGTACCCTCAGCCTGCAATGTGTTGCACACTGGTACCAAGCTTGGTACCACCTAAACTCACGGTTTGTGTGTGGCTCATTGTTGCCATCCATGTTGTCGTGCATCTCCTCCCATTGCTCAATGAAGGACTAGTGGTGCCTCTCCCAGTCAAAAATCTTCTTGTTCTTCTGACGATCCAACCGCACGTATGTCATCGTTACTTGAATTCATGTACATGCCACCATATTAATAGAAATGGACCATCATGAGACATTTGAAATATCAAAACACTTACTTGTGTAAGTCAACACCAGTCAAGAACAGAGCCATAGGCCAAAGCTGTCTCACTCCAAATTGGCGTGCAACCCTATCTAGCAGGTGAAACTCGATAGCATAGAAGCAGATTAGAGGATACCTCATCCTTTAGAAGTCATCGTCGAACCCACAAACGTTGCTCAACTAAAAAGAAAGTGCGCCCTCTCCACCGTATGGCTCCCACTCCACCTGCAACATGTCTAAACAAGATGTTAGATGGTATACTAATCCTTTTCAAAGCAGCATGGAAAATAAAATTTACTTACACTAGACGTCATCAGCGTGTCTAGCTCGTTCGTAAACTCAATGTATGCCCGGTCTAACCTCATGTACGGAACCCTGACTTGGTCCCAAAGGTACGCCCACGTCAGCTGCCGACTTAGAGGCTGACCTTGGAACCACTCACGACGAGCTAGAACCTCTGGGCGGCCAACTGGAAGACGAGCCCACATCCATAGCTATAACAGGTACATGCATCCACCAAGTGATGGGTTGGACGAAGACCGACGACACCCCTTGCACAGCTGCTGGTATAGAAAACACAAGACTACAGAGCCCTAGCTGTAGTGACTCGCCTGGTCCCAGTCACTGAGGCAGTGGATTCACATCCAAGACGCACTATCACCCATGGTGTTGGGGAAGAGAATGCAGACAAATAGGTGTAGGATCCATGCCCTGCAGTAGTACCCAACTGTCTCCTCATCTGCCTCCTCAGGGCACTATGCGAACTCTTCCCGTAGCTAGGAGATGGGAACTCTAGAAGTGCGAGCCCCTTTCTCGCCAAGCTCACATCCAAGGAAGGCCTCCACTCGTGCTCTCCAGCCCTCTGACCTGCACTGCCCGATGACTAGGTTGTCGTGAATCCTTAGGCCTAGCATCTTCTAACAGTCCTAGAGCGTGACTGTTATCTCTCCGAAAGGTAGGTGGAAGCTGTGAGTCTCCGGCCACCACCTATATTAAAGACAAAGCAAGATTACTTGTTAAAAAGTCAATCACATGAACAAATGCCCATGAATGAAGGCAATGATTCAATTTAATACCTGTCAACCAACGCAGTTATGGCCGCTGAGTTGAGCTTGGGCAACCCACGATGGACCTAAAAAGAGATGACATTCAGGCTAGCTCTTTGCAGGAAAAGAGTGTACCTGTTGTCGTACTGCATGTCTAAGAACCCATTATGGGTTCTAGGATGAAGGAGCGGAAGGTCTTGCATCGAATAAAACATAGTCTCCTGTTACTTCACAAACACATGTACGCTCACCAAATTTTGAACAAAACTTATAGATTATTATCTGCCCCAACGCTATGTGACGTCCTCGATGGGTCGCCTCATACATCGGGTCGAGCAGGTGGAATTGCTCCATCCTAGAAAAAAGTGAATGAATTAGAATTTCAATATACAATGAAGCATGAACTTAGAAATGTATAAGTAATTGACACAAATACAAGCATAAATTGAGACATGCATAATTAATTAAATAAATATGACAAATATAAAATAATAAAATCAACCAATAGTCCTACCTCACTAATCTGCCAATGGCAACTTCATGAATTGTGGCCAAGTCTACCGCACTTGCCGCACTCGTACTGCTCGAGGTCAGTAACAAATGGAGTTCCTCTCCCACGCCTCGTTCTTCTGGGTATCTGATCCATAACCATCCTATGCCTCATCCTCTGCCTTGATCCACGCTTGTTCCAACGGTAAGCTGGATCCATAATATACTTTGGCCCATCATATGGAGACCACTCTCTAGGGTCCTGGAAAGACACGAAGCGGGGGCTCCATGTGTGCACAAGCGTGTCGACACTGAACTCAAGAGGTATCCTCCTCTTGATATTATAGTTGCGATGTCTAGCTGCTGCCACCAAATGAGAACATAGAAAGTGGTGTTGCCTTGGTTTACCACAAGTGCACTTGAAATCTTAGAGGACAACCACATGTATCCTCGACTCTCGGACCTCGCCATTGGACATTGTACTGCCCCTATGCTCAACCTGATAAGTCCCTATGGCGTGGTCAAAGCATGTAACCTCATGTGTGCCAGCCCTTTCTCTTGCCTTCTCTAGGTGTGCCTTTGGTTTTGGAGCCCATATCTCTCCATCATTCCGCAACTACAATGCATGAGTGTGTCTATCGTTGAACCAGACAACAAGCTTATAGAAGGTGAATTGAACGATTGCATTCACGGGCATACCACGTATCCCCAATAGCAACTTATTGAATGACTCCGCCATGTTGCTGCACTGAAACTCGTACCTCCATCCACCGGTGTCGTGAGCTCTCGTCCATTTCTCCAAATCCCTCATCAAACATGTGATCCATTGTCTACCTTCTACATTTGATGCGGTTCAATTTTCCTGAAAGTACGTGTCCTCAAGCTGTCGAGCAGCCTCCTAGAACAAATCAAAGTTACCCTTCACACCATCCTTTCGGAGTAGATTCTCAGCAAGGTGCCGAGTACACCAACGATGGTGCAAAGGTGCATACCCATCCATCTGCTCTCACACGGCATTAAGTATGCCCTGATGCCTATCAGATATGACGCCAACCTCCCTGCCAGGCCCAACCACGTGTATCCACACTAGCCTCAAGAACCATCCCCAACTGTCATTATTCTCCTTCTCAACCAAAGCAAATGCCAAAGGAACCAACTTTGTTGTGCGCGTCATAGGATATGGCTATAAGAAGTGTGCCCTGGTATTTGCCAATCAAGAACGTACCATCAATGGAGAAGATGGGACGGTAGTGCCTAAAGGCCTCGACACACTGAGGGAAGCACCAGAAGGCATGGAAGAATATCTGCCTCCCATCCTTCTATGCATTAGGTTTTGGGATGTACTCATAATGCATGCCTCGATTCACCGCTTTGATTGCATTGAAAAGAACTGGCAACTGCTCATACCCATCCTCCCAGTCCCCATATATCATCTTCCACGCTCGCTGCTTAGCCCTCCATGCTTTATCATAAGTTATCACATATCCTCCATACAACACCTCAATGGTCCTGATAATTGTCCTCACCTTCATATTGGGTTCTCCCTGCAAAATTCCCATCAACCGCTTGGCAATGAGGGTAGATGTCAACTATCGATGCCTCAGTGTCAGCTCATGGTCAGCACAATTGTGTGGCCCGACAACTTTTGTGATCTTCCATTTTCCGGTTACCTGTTGCTTCCTTGTACAAACCCTCCATGGGCAACATTCCTTGTCACACACAACTATGTAACGGCGCTCCATATATGAATGCAATACCCTGTGAGGCCTCTTTTGTATCACTGCAAAAGCTTGCAACCACCTCTTCAAAGCAAGGAGGTCATTAAACACCCTCCCATTCTCAATTACCATGTTAGGACCGGCCCCACGAGCTTCTAGGAGCTCATCATCACGTCCTTCTGCAAATGCCTGATCGGAATGAGCAAGATCGCTGAACTCGTGAACTCTAGGATCACGGTGGCCAGGAAAGATACGCCTCATCATCTCAACATCACTCTCCGTCAGCTCTCCAATAGGGCGATCATAATCAGAATTAAGAGCCCTAGCCATCTCATATGGCTCTGAATCATGCATAATTTCAACACTATTGGAGCCATGGAATCCATCTCCAAAGTGCACTTGCGCAACAATAGGGGGCACATCCACATTCTTAGGAATGTCTCCTGCAACATCAGTAGAGAAATGAGGAAAGAATGAAAGAAATAGATGTAAGGAACGGGGTAAGCTCCCAAAAAACATACGGTTAAGACACTTACTCGGATGATTCTGTGTCAAAGGAATCTCATAAGAAGGATCTACCATAAAAACATGAGTCTAACAACCATCTCCAACTACCACATTGGGGGCAGATTGAGCATCGAGAACCGTAGGTGCAATCTACACATGCAGATAAGGTTCCGAAACGGGAGGGTCGATGTGTGCCTGATGATCCATTGCTGGGGTAAACCCATGAGGGATGGGATCAACTAACACCCGACGCACAACCACGTCCAAACATTGCAGCTGGCTCTTCATAGCCGATCTCACATAGTTCTTCCACTGATCCGCATAACCAATTGAGATCATTTGCCTGAATATGTTGGGAGGAGAACCTAGGTACAGTACACCATCAACTGCAATGCCATCATCTCCAAGGCAATGCAGCTCCTCTTGAGCCCTTGCAACCATCTCACTAAATGAAGGCATATCATTGAATAGCATAGGCACGCTTTGCATGTCAACAAACTCAACATATCCATAGCAATCGCTTTCAATGGTGCCTCCATGATATATGGTGACTAGGTTGTCCATCTAGTTCAAACACGTAACGAAACACATATCATTTAGTCTAAATTAGACGATAGATAGTACCTAACAAGTACTTTCTAACTACAAACTAAGTAAATAAGATAATAACTATGTATATATATACAGTGTACTCACTAAATAGCTAGATCATATGTAGTTAACTAAATATATAACTACATATCTAAGTAGCTATCTAACTATATCTATGTACCTATGTATCTATGTTTTTATCTATCGACATATATATCTCACTAGATCACTAACTAAATCAACTACCTGAGCCATCACATTAACTAGTAAATAACAAATGCCAACTAAGTAGATATATTGCATATTCATAATTTTTACCTTTCCAACGAATGATCCGCGGACATCGACGGAGTCGCAGCGGACGATGGGCATGGGTTAGGCCGATGATCCGGGCCGGCTGCTATAGGTGGCGGGGTCGGCGGTGGCGCGGCCAACGATAGTGGTGGCGCGCGGCCGGCGTGGGATGCCCGGGGCTCCGCTCGGCGAGTCTGGCTCGACGAGCATGGGAGGCACGGCGGCAGCGGTGGAGGGCGGAAAGGTGGGCCACGGCCGAGGTCGGCAGTGGAGGGCAAGGCGAATCTAAGACGAGGACGGCGATGGATTGTGGAGGAGGGCCACTAGCCGTAGTGCGGGCGGCCAGCCGCGGGCAACGGCGCGGCGCGGGGGGGGGGGGGGCGGCGCGGCCATGGGCGATGGCGGCTGGTGGAGGCAAGGGCGCGGGCGGCGGCGGCTCTGCTTGGGTGAGAGAGGGAGAGGAAGAGAGGCGCGGGGCCCATAGGTATTAAAGGCTCGGTGCCAGTCACTTTGGCGCCGAGCTCACTGCCATGTCATCTACCGTGCCCAGGAGCTCAGGGCTAGAGACGTTGGCACCGAGACGTGTTAGCTCGGCGCCAGCATCAATGGCGCCGAGCTAAGGGTCTATTTTCTGAATTCTTTCTACCAAGGGTCTATTTGTGAGAAACTTTCAAAAAAGGGCTAAAATGTAAAAAAATTGGTAGGATGTTCAGGGCCTGGACCATGTCAAGCACTAAGAGTTTATTCAGATACACTCTAATCTACCACAATTCATATGTGTTTAGGAGCATTGGGATGAAAAAATAACTACTTTCTGCACCCAAGCCACCTCAATATAGGTAGATTGTAGTGGATTAGAGTGCAACCAAACAAGACATAAGATGATTCTTGTTGAGTGGGGCGTTGTGTGTATTTTGTGTAGAGTAAACTCTATTGTACCCCCATGAACCTATAGCCAAATCTGAAAAAAAAACTCAACTCAAAAATAGAATTCTTGCCTCTCTATTTTCAAAACCGAATAAATTACTCCCTACATCAGTTAAAAATGGTTTTGATGGAGTTTTTTTAGGCACGTCATCCCTTTTCAATTCAAAAACAATTCCAGTAAACACTATATATAAGGTTTTTAAACCACAAAAATATCTTCAAGCCTAAAAAATCTAAGAAAGTCCTAGAGCTATATTAGGACAAGATACACCCAAATAAAATATTTAGAGCCCACAAAATTACATTTTAAGCTTTTACAAATAGGGTCAAGCTATAGGAAAGTGGAAAGAATGCCCAGACAAAATAGAAAATTCTGAAATCATTCATTAGAATGTCTAAACACATTTTAAATACTTTTTCTCAATAAAAACATGATATGCAATCAGCTTGAATGCAACATACAATAATGCTAGTTGCATTCACGTTGATTACATTCTGTTAGTTTGCATCTCTGGAAAGTTTGTAAAATGAGTTTAGACATTGATTAGAAGGTTTTGCTAATTTTTATAAATTTCCTAGATAGTTTCCCATTTTTTCTAGAGCCCAATCTATTTTTGGAAGCCTCTAGAGATAACTTCACAAGCTACAAATATTTTTATTTAGGTATGTCCTGTCCTATGTATCTCTAAGATTTTTTTTTTTCAGTTTTTGTGAGTCTTAAAGATATTTTAGCTATTTAAAAACATATCTGTTGTCTACTGGATTTGTCAGTGGACTAAGAAAGGATGACATGACTCAAAACCAATCTCAATTGTTGCAGAGAGGGGTGTGGGGTATTAATTTGTTCGATTTTGAAAATTAGGGGTGTTAAATTTCTGATTTTTTAGTTGAGAGGTTTAGACTCAGCCACCCAAGGACATATTTTGAGGGGTCAAATGGACTTCACTCTTTTGTGTACGAGTAGAATTTAATGACGATCCTTACACTTGTTATGTCGTGCTATTTAGATCCATATAAATATTTGAAAATACAATTTTAGAGAATTTCAAAAAAGAAAGCTTTTATTATGTTTCAAGATCATTACATAGAGCTGATACAATCATTTTGAAAGCACTCCCGGTCTCTACATAGTGGGATGCACATAGCCTACAATTTTAGACATCTAAGATTTGTTACTCATTAATTCGAAGTCAACTCCACCAAAGAGAGTTCTTGTTAGAGAAAATAATTTCACAATTTATAAACTTGTGGAATCCACCTGCTTGAAACCAAAGTCCACTAGATGAGTTTGGCCCCTGGAGCAGCTTGTTCGAATTAGCCGTACAACCCTACTGGGCCTTGTAACTGTAGTTGGGTTGGCCCCTTTTCATGCCGCCCAAGCTATCTAGCGCTGCATATATATGTAGATATAAATTGTAACGCATTGGCTACTAATGTAGGGAGTTAGTTCTATGCACTGTATATAATCAAGCCATGTGGCTCGATGCAATACATCTCCAGTTTGCGTGGCATATATTCTCTAACACAGTTGTCACTTGGCAGTGGCATTGAGCTTGAGGAGGGGAGGGAGACGGAGGAGAGCAAGGGGGAAGTGGGTAACGTACGGGCGACCAATGAGACTGAATCACTGAAGTTCTCTCTATCTCTGAATTCTGAAGGAAGAATGCACGTACAATGCATGCGACATTCTAGACTCGCATCACTAGAGTACTTACTGTCCATATTCAACATTTCAGGATTACTTTCTCTTGAAATGTCACCATATATATAGGTTAGCATATGTACGAGGTAACTAGAATCACACTAGAGCAAGAGACCATCTCAGATCAACGCTATACGGTTCCTAGTGCTCTGCTCAAAGTCCACCAAGCCTAAATGATGACCGCTTTGTGCTCCTCCTCCTGGTCGTCCTCCCCCGCGGCGGCGTCGGCGGCCACCACCCGGTTCTGTCCCTCCTCGCCGTACGCCCAGCCACACACGACGAAGTACACCACGTTGGCTGCGCACAGCACCGCCAGGACCAAGTAGTAGTAGTCGTAGTGCCCCCTGTTCAGGTTGCTCGGCAGCCAGCCGGTCCCCGCGTGGATGACCCCCACGATGGCGCTGCCCAGCACGGCGCCGAACCCGAGGCCGAGCGCGAGCAGCGACACCCCGATGCTGGACATGGTCTTGGGAAACTCGGAGTAGTAGAACTCGATCTGCCCGATCAGGTTCAGGCCCTCGGCGAGCCCCGTCAGGCAGTGCTGCGGCACCAGCTTCATGGCCGACATGTGCACCGGGTCCGGGTGCACCGGGTCGCGGAGCTCCTGGGCGATCGCGGCGGCCCGGCGGACGCTCTCGGTGTGCGCGGCCACGGCCATGGCCACGGCGAAGAGCACGAGGCCGGCGCCCATCCGCTGCCGCAGGCTGAGCCCGCGCACGTGGCCGGTGAGCCGGGACAGGGGCCGCACCAGCACGCGGTCGTACACGGCTACCCAGACGGTGAGCGTCAGGATGGCGAAGACGCCGAAGGAGGCCGCGGGGATCTCCATCTTGCCCACCGTCCGCTCCATCGTCTTCGCTTGCAGCGTCGGGAACATCTGCTGCCCGACGATCACGCCAGGCATGATCCCCGTCGACCATATCGGGAGCACGCAGATGACGGCCTTGGTGTCCTCCACCTGCTGCACCGTGCACAGCCGCCACGGGTCGCACGCCGCCCCGTCGGGGCTGACCTCCTTGCCCGGGTTCCTAAGCACGCAGGCCCGGTTCAAGTACCTTAGCTTGTTCGTGGGAGTCCTGGGCTTGCAGCCTGCTTTGTTGTAGAAGCTCGAGGAGTCGGCGGTCTCCGGCGGCAAGGGCTCGTGGCGGTTCTTGTAGCTGGCGACGAGCACCTGCACGAAGCCGATGGTGACGCTCCTGTTGGCCGCTGCCTTGACGTAGAAGGGCGAGCCGAGGAGGAACAGCGTGAGCGCGGTGAGCATGAGCACGACGGGCACGGCGAAGCCGACGACCCAGCCCCTGGCCTGCTGGATGTACACGATGACGGTGGCCGCGAACACGATGGAGAGGCCCAGCACCGTGTAGTACCAGTTGAAGAAGGTCTGCAGCGTCCGCACGTTCTTGGCGCTGTTGTCCCGCTTGTCCAGCTGGTCGGCCCCGAACGCCAGCGTGCAGGGCCGGATGCCGCCCGACCCCAGCGACATGAGCGCGAACGACGTGAACAGCAGCGGCAGCTGCCACGGCCGCACCACGCAGCCGCTTCCCGCCGCGCACTCCGGGGTCTTCTTGTACACCGGGAGGATCGCCGTCAGGCACAGCAGGCACATCCCCTGATCCGGCGCAACACGCAAATTAAATTAGCACGGCGACTGAATCAATTGCCTGCATCATGGAGCCAGAGAGAGAGTTGACGGGCGCTTACGAAGAGGCTGACGCAGGAGCCGAGTGCGATGACACGGAACCGGCCGAGGCGGGAGTCGGCAAGCACGGCGCCGAAGATGGGCAGGAAGTTGGAGATGGCGTTCCAGAAGTAGAGGACGACGGTGGCGACAGCGCTGGACATGAGGTACCGCTCGGTGAGGTACAGGATCATGTTAGCCGTCAACCCGAACGTGGCCACCTTCTCGAAGATCTCGTTCGCTGCATGCCGCCGCGAACAGAACCGCCCACCAAGCAAAAATTAAGCATGCGGACGCGCTAGAAGAAAGACATGGGTAGCTGCTCGATCGATGTTCTTACAGATGATGAAGGGAATAGTTCTGAGTCCTCCTTTCCTCCTCGCCGTCGCCTTGGGGAGGGCTTCCTCCATGGCTGAGACCTCCATGCTCGCTCGCTCAAGACGGAGGAGGGAGCGAGGCTACAACAATGTGCACAAGCAACAAGACGGGCGCGACTGACTATTTATACGCAAACCGTGTGACTGTAGCGGGCCGTAAGTAGTGATCTCAGCCTCTCGGTACTCACTCCCAGTCCCAGGGATAAACCTTTGCCGACAAATGAGTGATCAAGCGCATTTTTTTAGCAATGGAAGTACAATTCCCAGCATCTGCAAGACTGATCAAGTGCATGAGTTGGATTGGATGGACATGGACAAGCACGGGAACGGCTGGCGCCAGTAACTGCACTGAGGCAAAGTTTTTTTTTCTTCTGCCTGCTGGTTTCCGTTTTGATTAGCAGGGACGCTTTTGCCGCACTTTCGGAAAAAAAAAAACTGCAGTGAGGCTTGCAGCAGTTAGTGTGTGGTCTGCTTGTTGCTTGCCCCCTGGCTTCCGGCGCAGTTTGGGCTCGGTCGGGCGTGGCTTTCAGCGCCCGTGCCGGACAACCTGATGAAGCTTTTGGAGGTTGTAGAAAGAAGACATTGGGAGGCACGTGCTAGTCTATGCATGTAAGATGATTACAAGTCAAATTTGAGCATGTTTCGGGCATAAGTAATACGTTACAAATGGTACATATTTAATCTTCCAAAAACTTCTGAGTAAATCTGAACTAGAAGAATTACCCGTGCGTTGCCACGGGAATTTAGGAGAAAAAAATAAAAGACATAGAGTATGGATATTAAGAGAAAAAAATAAATAGCATTTGTTTTATTTTTAAATGATATCAAAAGGCTTGTAAGGATATTACAATTTAATATGAGTTGACTAACATTTCTATCCACTATATGACTAAGATTTCTGCGTGGAAATTTAAGAGAAAAATTAATAAAGAATATTGAGTATGGACATGAACAAATAAATAAATATCATCTGCTTAATCTTTAAATGATAGCAAACGGTTGTCTCGATATTACAATTTAATATCAGATATTACAATTAATATGAGTTGATCAACGTTTCTATCCACTATATGATTATATCACCAAGATTGCTATGTCAAACAAAATGAATGGCAAAGGATGCAACGGTGCAGATATGATATTATTGTCGGTGTCACCATGGTTGATAACCACAGAAGATAAGTGTCGTTGCTCCTTATAATGAACAAATTATGCAAGCATGTCTCACCGAAGTCATTGAAGTAGTGTATTCTAGATTGCCTACAGGGTTAGCTCAATGTTCAACCTATCGTGTCATGATGTGAGGAGACAAAAGGAACAAATTAACTAATACCATTGAAAGAATTTTACAAAGAAAGTTGATGCTCGGCGCAACTCCACTTTTTTGTTGGAGAGATAGAATGGAGTTTTTCAAGACAAAGGTGAACATATCAGAGATCATTAACTGAATGGTCGTATATAAGAAATACTATTCTCTGCGCAGAAACATAATGTTCTGCATGTACCTCTCTAGCCTTGACAAAAGCTATCACTTCCCTTCTCCAGGCTAATAATCTACGTGCTTTTACCCTTTACCCTTTACAAAATCAGTCTCCGAGAAACATAGAAGAGATAGAAGACGACAAAAACCATAGAAAATTAGTTCCAGGCTCTAGGCAACAACAGTGGTGAAAAGCGCAGTCCATTTATCGGATATCTATACCCCGGTATCCGAGTCAAAAGGATTAATGAGCGTCACGTCGACTCATCCGATGGTTAAGGACGCAATTACGGCCTCGACCGACCCCCAGGGGCTGGGCCACGCCTCGTCCAACTCCGAGGACAAGGTTTCAGCCTCGTCCGACCCAAGGCGTGGACTCTGACTCCGAGGACGAGGTTTTCGCCTCGTCCGACCCCAAGACGTGGGTTCTGACTCGTCCGACCCTAGGGCGCGGGCTCCGACTCGTCCGGTCCCACGGGGAGGGCTCCGCCTCGTCCGACCCCCGAGGGTCGGATTCCGTCTCACCCGGCCCCCAGGGCGAGATTTCCGCCTCGCCCGTTCCCTGGGGGTCAAATTTGCTACCGGGCTAAAGCAGTGGCCCCATGGTGGGACCCAAACCGCTTCAACCACTACGGCGTGGAGGCGCACGCCCGGGAGCACGTCTCGGGCGCGTCCTAATGCGACTGGCGGTCGCATCAAGCCATGCTGGGAGACTCACGTCGCCCACCATGTCAACATGCCAGCACTGTGCTGCCAATTCCCTGCCTGGCCACCGTCCAACGTCAGTCGACCGGCGTTAGTTGACTGGCACTGTACCGCCAGCTCCCCGTATGGCCTTTGTCAGGGGACCATTTGACCATTCCGTCTGCTCGGATGGGATGGAAGACAAAAACGGCGCACGACGCCCGCACGTATGCTGCAGCGGCCAACAGGACCCCGGTGTGACGCCGCTGCCACCACGATCTACAGGGTCAGCGGGACCCAAGCGAAGAGGAGAACGACACACCCCCGGAAGCCTTATTTCTCTTTTTTTCCTCTTCCCTTCTCTCGGTCTCTGGTATCCTGGTCTCTCCCTTGGTCTATAAAAGGGGAGAAAGGGCACCGTTCAGAGAGGGAGATCAATCGACCGATAGATCGAGCAGTAGAAGCATTAAGCAATCGAACCACAGAGACTTAGGAGCTCCTCCCTCTCTGGCCAATTTGTAACCCCCTACTATAAACTTTCAGTGCTAGTAACATGAACAGCAGCCACGAATTGGATGTAGGGACATTCTGCCCGAACCAGTATAAACCTTGTGTCTTCTTAGCACATCATCCGAGCCAGACGCGCAATAATACAAATTTACTAGTCGGCTGTTCGAAACACCGACACTAATGTACTCGTGCGGAATGCTCAAAAAATTATGCCTCCATGGATTTTGAAATGTTTCTTATATGCTGGTTGGCAATGGATGAATGAAAAATTAGTGGATAGCTGTTTCCGCTAATTGTCCTGTTCACTTGGCTGATAAGCCATGACTGAAAGTATCATTGACTGATTTGCTGTGAGAGAAAAATACTATTCGTTGGCTGAAAAAGTATGACTTATAAGCCAAACGAATAGGACGAATATAGAGGCCTTGTTTAGTTCCAAAAAGTTTTCCCAAAAAGTGCTACAGTAGCCATCACATCGAATCTTGCGATACGTGCATGGAGTATTAAATGTAGAGGAAAAAAAACTAATTGCATAGTTTGGTTGGAAATCGCGAGATGAACGTTTTGAGCCTAATTAGTTCATGATTGAACACTAATTGTCAAATAAAAACGAAAGCGCTACCGTAGCCAAATTTCTAAATTTCTCCCAACTAAACGAGGCCAGAGATATTTATGGTAGCATTTTGCATGTGCTTGGAAGGAGAAAGGTAAAAGGAGATGGAGAGACACGACTGTGGCAACTAATGCTTGGACTTACAAATAATTTTTTAATTAACGATTGTCAGTGAGACAGAAGATTAGGTGGCCATCAAAGGATGGTTGGATTTGACTGACAATATGAATCTAATGGTTTAGATTACTTGATGATGTGGGTGGCCTGGCTCCAGGATTAGATAGAATTGATAATGGAGATTAACTTTATAAGAGACATAGATAGATATCAAACTGGAACCGTATTAAATAGACCCTTAGTTTTGAACATGTTTCGGGCATAATAGTTACAAATGCTACGTATTGAAGCATCGATCATTTGTGCACGTATGAACCATGTGTGCACAATACACACCGCGGGGACATATATATATAGAGCATTAATTACTTAAAAACTCATTTATAGAGGCAGCCAAAACCGATTTTTTGAAACAGTTATTTAGCCTGCATCTATTAAGAGGCCTCAGAAAATGGGGTGGATCTCACATGCGGGAAAGGATGGCGGTTCGTCCGCATTGAAAATCATTTCTAGAATTTATAAATGATAATAAAAATTACATTTTTTTAATCGTAGGACAAGCCAGCTAGCTAAGCACCTTGGCTATAGAAATACGTGTCCTCCCTAGCGAGCCTTCTTTACCACCTCACTACATATCTATTACTAATTTCCATTGGAGAACCTTTCCTTTAGTAGCTTCATTGGGAAGGATTTGTAGCCTCTAGAAATAAAAAAAAAAGATCTAGGAGCTCGTAACAAATTCTTGGGTCTTTAAATGACTTACAAAATTTAGATCTTGATGAGAACTACATCTTTGGTACAGGCCGTATGCATTGAGCTAGTGATCTCAAATAAAAATATCACTAGCTACAAACACATCGAGAACTTCAAATTTGTTATATGTCTCTATGTGGTCGTTTGGAAAATAAGAAGTTAAAACGATTATGCAGCCTGTTCGCTTGCTCGTAAACGATCGTAAATTTCCAGCCGGAAACAGTGTTTTTCTCTCACACCAAACCAGCCAGCAGTAAATAATCCACGATACGATACGGCCTCCCGAACAGGTTGATGATCGCTTCTACAAATTGTAGGTCCCTAGAAATCGACTTCCAGAGGCTGGCTACAGTCTACTCCATGGACTACATCATATATATGCTATGGCCATTGAGTTGCTCAACTAATTAGAAAGGCAAATGCTCCATTAATTTTCAAACACCTTTATAAATAAAACTCGACGTCTCTTAAGATTTTTTTTAGTTAAATGCATGGGTGGTTCATTAACCTGCGCTCTAGTTTTATTTAGGTCCATCAACTCTGAAAGTGGGTTTTTAGGTCTATAATCATTGTTAGTGGCGCATTCCTAACTCATACCCCTTTGTTTTATTTTTTTAACTGACGTGGTTGTCCATCGTGATACCCAGGTTGGATTTGACGGGAGTTTTAGCGCCAGAATGGATTGGGGGTTTTACCACTAAAGGTAAGGCCATAGGCGGAGACGATGCAGGTCTGGATGATGGTGTTCTCCTGTCGCGTAAAGGGCTGCTTCAGCAAGCCCATGCTCTCGATTGCTTTCGTCCAGAGGCGGACGAGGAAGAAGTCGAGAAGGCTGGCGGAGACGTTGAGCGAGGGGATGACGCCGGTGGTGAGATTCAGCTTCATTACGATGATGCTGAACAAGATGGTGAGGATGAACCCCGCCACGAAGGCGCACACCGTCAGCTGCCCCCGCCACGACGGCACGGGCTTGTCCGCGAACGCCTGCTCCACCGAGGCCACCACCACCTCCTTGGCATTGCTGCCCCCATCGTCGTCGTCCGCGCCCGCAAGCCCGCCGGCGTGGCGTCGCCACAGCAGGTTGGCGCCTGACTCCAAGGCGTCGGCTCCCGCGTGGGCGGCAGGGTCGCCGGAAGCGCTGGCGGCGGCGGTGCCAGTCGCCATGGTGGTTGTCTAATGGTTCGTGATGGCTCGGTTGATGCTTGGTAATCGGCGTATTTATTGGAAGGCAGTTGGAATCCAGTTGCGTCACGATCATGCTTCGGGATTCTGGTGGGCACTGGGCTGGCGCTGGTAGCAGCCCTCCGATCGGAATTGCACGGCCCAGATGTTCTTTCGCTTGGAGAAGGGAAATTCGAGTCAAATCGTTTTGGTTTACCCTTGCAGATATCGACGATATATGACGAGATACAGTTGTGAAATTAAAATTTGAACCCAGGTAACATACAGCTGTTGGGTGTTGGTACCATAATGCTGACGCATATACGACTAGTGTACTTACTCATGTACATCAAAAGCAGATCTTGACGAAACAACATTTACCCGTCCCGGTATATTTTACAGCATGGTGCATCAACACAATATACACTTGTGATTCATGCTGACTGCTGACAGGTCGTAATTTTCACAGCTTAATTTTCGAGGAAGCCATCCACTTGGGCGTTCACCGACCTGGACAGGAACTTCATGCAGATCGGCAGCTTCACCTTGGCGAGCGCAAGAATGGACTGCGGCAGGGTCCAGATGCCATCGCTGCAGATCAGCCCTGACGCAATCGTAGGTCCGAAGGCGTCGGCTTTGGCCCTGTTGATCATCTGCCACGCGAAGAGGATCACGGTGCCGACGAACATGTCGATGGCGAAGTAGGACCCGATGTAGAACGGGATCGCCATGGCCATCGGCAGCGGGATGAACCTGGCGACCTTCTTCGGCACCAGGTCCCTGATCAGGTTCACGACGATGGCCGCAGCGAAGAAGATGTAGCAGAGGGTGAGGCAGTTCTTGGGGAGCGACGAGAAGCCGTCCACGCCGAGGATGGCCATGTTCCGGTACACGATGGCGTACGGCGCCAGGTACTCGTTGCCGCTGATGCCGATGTCGGTGAAGGCCTTGTAGAAGAGCCAGAAGACGCAGGGCGCGATGACGCAGCCCATCGCCGTGCCGATCACCTGGCTGATGAACATCGACCTGGGCGACGCCAGCGTCAGGTACCCGGTCTTGAAGTCATGCATCAGGTCAGC
>NW_027096991.1:0-40000 GCF_019320115.1 Miscanthus floridulus
CCGTATCCGAGTTGATCTTGATTTTGTACCGTTCATGCTGAGGTCTTCGTATCCGAGTCCATCTTAACTTTTTGCGTTCGTGCAGACTCGGTGTACTTTTGTCTAGCCTGCAGCTTTGGGTTTTCTTGTGTGCCTTCCTCTTTTTGGCTTGGCTTCCGTATCCGAGTTGTTATGTAGATCGCGTGTTCTTCTTGCTCAAATCGTATCCGAGTACTCGGACTCCTCGGCCGAGTAGTCAGTCTTGGCTTGCTTGTTATCTGGCTTGATGCACGGTTGGACATCTCGTGTGTTCGAAGTAGTCGGACACTCGAACGGACAGGTTGCTATCTTTGGTCTCGGACGGCTTGCTGCTCGTGGCTTGGTTCTGATTTGGCTTTGATATTTCAGAGTTGTAGATGTGATGTCAGCCTGTATATGACTTGACGTGTGCTTGCACCTTGTTGGATCGATCGTATCCCATCATGATTTATGCGTCCAGTAAATTGATGGCTTCCTCATTTGCTTGCATGCAGATCCGTATGTGCATGTGTATTCACTGTATATATGCATATATCTTAATCTTTTGCTTGCTATTGCTTCCCGGACGTCATATGTGCATGTCGTGGTTGTACTCTGCCCTGTCCTGGTCGAATCCCGATCATGTGCTGGAAACTGAGCAATAGTCTGATTGTAATCGGACTTAGTGGGAGTAGTTGGAGTTAGACTCGGACGTCTGTATCATCTGGGGTGCTTGTAGACAATCTTGCTGTACGGTCGGACTGTGCTGACGTCTTCTACCAGATGCATATTGATGGAGGAACGTGTGTGGCTGCATGGCTCCCTGTTTTGTGAACGCACTATGGATCTCAAGTTGACAGAAGTCCAGGGGAGTCCCATCGTTGCTTGAGACGTGAGTGCGGCGAGTTGTCGACGAAGCTGATGAGAGCCGTAGAGAGTTGTTGGCGGGGCCGACGAGTGCCGCGGCGAATGTTGATCTTTGAGGTCCACCGAGCTCTCAAACGCAAAGCGCCGAGAGCCCCTACCTGGCGCGCCAGCTGTCGATGTTTTACCACCGGCAACCCGTCACGGGGTACCCGGGATGGTGATTTGTTCGGAGGGGTATCGGCGTTTGCAGGAACTCGATGGTAAACGCAGGGAGACAACGATTTATACTGGTTCGGCACGCCGGAAAGTCACGGTGCCCTACGTCCAGTCTGGTGTGGATAGTATATTGCGCCTTGCGCTATTTGTTGTGTTGCGAGGTATGTTGTGGTTGTGAGTTCTGACGGTTATGTGTAGGTGCCGATCTAGGGACCCCTGCCCTCCTTTATATAGTCCAGAAGAGGCGGGAGTCCTAGTCGGTTACAAAGTAGAGATCCTAGTAGGATTACGTGTAACTAGTTCTAGTAGGATTACATGTAGGGAATCCTAGTTGGACTAGGTCTTCTTCTCTCTTCTCCGTGGGAAACCCCATGGGTCCCGTATCGACAGCGGGGGAGAAGGAGGAGCACCGGCGTCTCCTGAATGTGTTTTACACTTTTACTCTCACTAATGCTCACTCTATGATCATGCAGACAGGGTTCACCCAAACCTATGAATTATGGCTCTTATATTGTTCACCTCCAAAATGCACTATTGAAGAGGACTCTAAGGGGAGAGCATTATATAAAGCTGTACAGCTACCGCTACTTGATTAATGGTTTTGCTGTTGTCATCACTCCTCTGCAGGTATCCTATTTCATGTATATTATTCGGATTAATTGATCATAGACAGACGATAACATGACACTACAAGTTCAAAAGTGACCTATTTACTTTATGGAGAAAAGGCTCTGAGACTAAGCACCAAGGGGTTGGGTGACTTTTTTGTTATTGAATTCTGCATCAATATGGTAAAAGTAGGGAAATTCATGACAATTTATATAGTGTTGATATGCAATGTTGCCCTGGTTGATGTCACTTTTTACGCTTAAAACCATTTTGTTTACTCATGACTTCCTACATTAATATTTTTTCCATTTCTTAATTCTTGTTTTGTGGAATTACCATTTCATTTAAAGATTATTTGGATTTATCCACCTCTTATTGAGTTCACTTGTTTTCTGCTTGTACTGAAAGGCAGATAAGCTATCTAGGAGAAAAGAAGTAGCAAATGTGATGCTCGATTACTCAGTTAGGACAGCAACAACTCATACCCCTGAATTCCTTGGACTGCCGCAAGGAGCCTGGGTTCAAGAAGGCGGTCCGCAATTCGCGGGTCAGGGTGTCGTTGTTGGCCTCATTGACACAGGAATAGATCCAACCCACCCTAGCTTCGCAGATGATCTATCAACTGATAGTTATCCAGTACCTGCTCACTACTCTGGCATTTGTGAGGTTACAAATGATTTTCCATCTGGATCCTGCAATAGAAAGCTTGTGGGGGCTCGGCATTTTGCAGCATCTGCAATAACTAGAGGAGTCTTCAACGCATCTCAAGATCTTGCTTCACCATCTGATAGTGATGGCCATGGGACGTAAGTACTAAGTAGCTCCTTTCGAAGTTGCTACCTAGACAAATTTACCCTTCTACTGATATTCTGATACTGGGTCTATTGTACTTGGATCTGGTAGCTCCTAGTTGTGCAGACATGCATACACATTTTTTGGTTGCGCACCTGTATGCCATAGATTTTTTTATTGTTTGATTATCAGACTGCAGAATGTTGGCCTACAAAGATTCGACATGTTCAACAACTGAGTGTTGCAGAAATGCGTATGTTGCGATGGATTTGCGGTCACACAAGAATGGACTGAGTTCGGAACGATGATATACGTGATCGCCTAGAGGTAGCACCAATTGAAGAAAAGCTTGTCCAACATCGGTTGAGGTGGTTTGACCATGTCCAAAGGAGACCTCCAGATGCACCAGTGCATTGTGGAGTCCTAAGCCAAGCCAATAATATGAGGAGAGGTAGAGGAAGACCGAAATTGACATAGGGGGAGGCAATAAAAAGATATTTGAAAGCTTGGAATATACCTAGAGATCTATGTTTGAATAGGAGTACTTGGAAAGCAGCTATTGAAGTGCCTGAACCGTGACTTGGGGCTCTTGGTGGGTTTCAACTCTAGCCTACCCCAACTTGCTTGGGACTGAAAGGCTATGTTGTTGTTGTTGTTGATGATGATTATCATACTGCATTTCTATTTTATAATACTAGATCTAAATACTAGACTTCACATGCCATCATGTAATAATTCTTCATAAACATAAGTTCCCTATTATGTACTTTCTCAACAGGAGTTTATGTTATAGAAGATTGATTATGTTATTTTTGTAAGAGATCATTATCGGATAAGATGTAGAAATTATGCTAGAATTGTTATTTCATTTTGTTATTTCTTTCTTTCAGATCAGCTATTGCTGCATATGGAAGCACTCCCTTGGATGGATGCATTTTTAGTTCTAACTAAAACCAAATGCATTGAAAAAGAAATAAAAAACCATGCCATAGGAATCATGTGGTATTACTTGAATAAAATTTTCCTCTGATTCTAAGATTTGTGCCTACAGGCATACAGCATCCATTGCTGCTGGAAATCACGGAATTCCTGTGGTTGTGGCTGGGCATCAATTTGGAAATGCAAGTGGCATGGCTCCTCGTGCACAGTAAGATCATTGCCCTCTGCTTTAGGAATGTAGCTCTGATTTATTTCCCAAATTAATATAATAATTTGTTTCTTCAGCATTGCTGTCTATAAAGCTCTTTACAAAAGCTTTGGTGGTTTTGCTGCTGATGTAGTGGCTGCAATAGATCAGGTATTGTTCTGCCATTTAGCTTCTTATAATCTGTCAGTTAAAGCACAAAAAAACTGTTCCATCTCTCAATATAACCTTAACATCATTTGACAAACTTATGCTAGTTAGTTTGGCATCAGACAACACTACCATGGAAAAAGGCTGAATCTATGTTTAGAGTTCAAGCAATGTGGATGCCCAAGTTTATTAATATGTCAGAGTCAGACTAAAAGTCTAATAGGTTTTAGGTAAATATTTATGTTGAATTTTATAAAAGACCTACCAACCCACTAGAAGCTATTAGAGATAGAGTTGTAGCTAACTTGACTTGTACTCCAAGATTCTCCCTCTCTCTCTCTCTCTCTACACACACACACACATGAATGCAAGGCACACCCCCCCCCCCCCCCCCCCCCCCCCCCCCCCCCCCCACCCTTCTAAAGGGTGTGAGGTGATTTCCCAAATTCTAAGAAGCATTGCAAAATGCAAAATGCAAAATGCTGCAGTAGACAAACCTGCATGTTGACATGCAACACAAATAACTCTCTACATTGCATTTACAGGCAGCTGAAGATAATGTTGACATCATCAGTTTGTCCATTACTCCTAATCGGAGGCCACCTGGACTCGCAACATTCTTCAATCCAATAGATATGGCACTCCTGTCAGCTGTAAAAGCTGGCATATTTGTGGTGCAAGCTGCAGGAAATACTGGTCCTTCCCCTAAGAGCATGTCTTCCTATAGTCCTTGGATATTTACTGTTGGAGCTTCTGCCCATGACAGGGTATACAGCAACTACGTTGTCCTTGGTAACAATTTGACCATTCAAGGAGTTGGTCTTGCCCGTAAGTTCCTTTGAAGTAATTTTCTGTACAAATATAGTTACCTCTATATAACTGTAACCTGTATTGATTAAATGTAAATACAGCTGGAACGGATGGTGATTGCATGTATACTTTAGTTGCTGCACCGCATGCGCTGAAGAACAATACAGTCAGTCCTACTGAAATGTCCCTTGGGGAGTGCCAAGATTCGAGTCGCCTAGATGCAGATTTGATAAGAGGAAAGATACTAGTGTGCAGCTATTCTATAAGATTTGTGCTTGGTCTTTCTTCTGTGAAACAAGCTCTAGATACAGCTAATAATGTCAGCGCCGCAGGAGTTATATTCTATTTAGACCCATTTGTTCTTGGGTTCCAGCTGAACCCAACTCCAATGCGCATGCCTGGACTTATAATACCATCATCTGATGACTCCAAGGTAGGGCAGCCAAGAGCTAATGCTGCAACCCAATTATTCTTATTCTTTCCTCCTTTTCTGTGATTTTTTTTTTGTTTTGCTGACGATTGGCCCAATCTGATAATTAATCTGACCCAGTTTCTTGAATTTTGTTCACTTTTGTTCAAACCATTTCAGCAATTGGTCTGGTGTAGTTAGTTCTATGCCTTTTATTCTGTCTATTTTGGGCTTCATGTTGACTGTCGTATGATTTTAAGTTGATACATACAGAAGCTGACATTTGATACACAATCACTATGTTCTCAATGTAAACTTACCCTTTCTCAGCAAAAAACTTGTAGGTGCAATGTTCTTCCTTGCTGAATAACTGTAGCACAATATTGCAGGTATTTCTCACTTACTACAATGATTCCCTAGTGAGAGATGAGACATCAGGCCAAGTTGTTAGCTTCGGCGGAGTTGCTAAAATATTAGGGGGTCTAAATCCAAATTATGGAAATTCTGCACCAAAAGTAATGTTCTATTCTGCTAGGGGTCCTGACCCTGAGGACAATTCACTGTCAAATGCGGATATCTTGAAACCAAATCTGGTAGCACCCGGAAGTTCCATTTGGGGTGCTTGGAGTTCACTTGGATTGGATTCTGCTGAATTTGCTGGTAATTGCTCCTTTTTTTGTTTCGAAATGTTTTGTGAACCTTGTGTAAATTGGCTTGTGAATTGTACCAACATGGAAAGATTTGATCAGTCTATGTTCTTAACCTTGTTAAAATGGCACACCTTTTTAGATGAAGAATAGAAAACTGTAATGTTGAAACAAAGTGTTACATATATTGACTGATTAATTCTTCAAACATTTAAAAATGATTAGAGCACCCTTGCTGTTGGACTACCCAGCTGCCCAAAAGAAGATTTTACAATTACTATTCAATTTTGTCATGAAAGCCCTTCAAACAAAATTGCCTTTGCATTAGAGTCCAGCATTATAACTTTTCCTTTCACTGATAGAATCTGTTGAAAACTCTCTTCTAGGTGAAAGTTTCGCAATGCTCTCTGGCACAAGTATGGCTGCACCCCATGTTGCTGGCCTCGCCGCTCTCATCAAGCAGAAATTTCCTTCCTTTAGCCCCGTAGCTATAGCTTCTGCATTGTCTACAACCACAACTCTTAGTGACAGGCAAGGGAAACCAATCATGGCACAGCGAACATACAGCAACCCAGACTCAACGCAATCTCCAGCGACAGCTTTTGATATGGGGAATGGCTTTGTCAACGCTACCGCTGCTTTAGACCCAGGGCTCGTATTTGATTGCAGTAAGTTCTACAGTCATCTCCATTTTGTTTGTGTTAAAAAGTAAAAGTATATTTATCTGTACATGATGGACGTGTCCATATCCATAGAGCTAATTTGTAAATTATCCTTGCAGGTTATGATGATTTCTTCTCCTTTCTTTGCAGCATAAATGGGTCTAGCCCAGTCGTGACAAACTACACTGGCAACAGCTGCATGGCCTCCACCATGACAGGAGCAGATCTAAATCTACCATCAATCACCATAGCCCTGCTCAACCAGACAAGAACCATAACAAGAACGGTGACCAACGTGGCGGCCGACGAGAGCTACACTGTCAGTTACAGCGCTCCCTATGGAACTGCAGTCTCTGTGGCGCCGACACAATTTTCGATTCCAAGCGGGCAGAAGCAGCTTGTGACCTTCGTCGTGAACGCTACCATGAACAGCTCCAGCGCAAGCTTCGGGAACGTCGGTTTCTATGGTGACAAAGGCCACCGGGCGATCATCCCATTCTCGGTGATCTCCAAGGTTGTATACAGTTCCTGGTGACTGATTAGCTGAGCTGATGCAGTGGATGCAATGCAAACCAGGGCCTGACTGATCCAGCGTATGCAGTGATGACTTGACTGCATGGAGGTGGAGCTTACCTTTGACTAGAGAAATTTTTTTGGTTGTTGTGGTGTGTACACTCTGAAGCATGTTGATGTAAGTAGCTGAGTGATTAACCAGTAACTGTAAAAAGAATGTACTACCAGAATGTTGCATGAATGGAAAATCCTTTTGCAACCAGAATGTTAAATACATAGCACTCTGCTGGCGCTTGATTTACCGATGTGATGTTTGTGCGATAGCATCGTGCTTGATACTGTATCCCCTTTTCATCCCAAACCTGTTGTATGTGGCCGCGCGCGGGGCGGGCTGCAGGGCGGGCGCGCGGCAGTCTCGCGTGGGGCTGGTATGCCCAGCGGCCAGCGGGTATCGGCCTCTATCACCACTAGAGCCAGCAGATCTTGGCGGCGTGTGCTTGCTCCTCGGCGTCGGCAAGATGCGACTTTTCTGAATTGGGGTGCCTTCTGAATTCATTTGTCAGATGCCACTTCTCAAGAGTTTATTATCCTTGCCATTCCCAATTGTAGTAATGCATTTTACGAGCCTAGTAATTTCCTACTGTAATTTGACTCGGTGGGATTAGGACCGCAACAGTTTAACAGATATCTGATGGGACCTGCATTCTATTTTGATCCTTTTAGTTTGGATACTATAAAATATCAGTGTAATGTGAGATATTGAAATGTGATATGGATGTTGTTTCTTCATGGTTGTTGTAGTGTTTTCATATGTGGTTCATATTGTTGCCATAATGCTATTAAAATATTGCTAAGATGCTACTAAAATATTGCCAAAATTTTGGATATTTTTTTTAATATTAATCTATTTTGAAATAAATGCAAATTGTGATAAATATATTTGACCAAATCTAACCATTTTTTGTCAAAATACAATATAAATGTCTTTATTCTAAATTAGTGGTAAAATCATAAATAGCCATAAAAAATCAGAACAAAATCACATGGACATATTTGTCCTTTTCTACAAAAGTTAACACCATTAAGGAAGGCCTACGGAATGGGGGCAAAGTGGTGCTTCATTCTGAAAACACAGGATAAATCCACAAAGTTAAAAAAACACGGGTAAAACCAAAAAATTTAATACAAAACATGGGTAAGAATGCAAGAACCGCAACAAAGAATTAGCACCATGTTCACTTATGCCGAAATTTGGCTTATGCTAATGTTTATGCTGAAATGTTGTGAGAGAAAAATAATGTTTCATAGCTGAAAAGTAGTTCCGAATAAGTTTAAGTGAAGAGGTGTAGGATTAAAAGTCAACTTAACTCTCTCTCTCAAGTCCCACACTAATTCTCTCTCTCTATTCTCCCACACTAATGCTCACATCCTTTCATATGTACTAGCTACCAAACACAGCCTTAAGTAATTAAAAATAGAAATGCTATACAACATACGTGTGTTTTAGCAAAAAAAAAAAACACATGGATTTTTTCGCTCCCTCCCTCTCTTTTCACAGGTGGAGGAAGCGTCGTCGTCGTCCTCGTTCAGGGGCCGATTGATGTTGACGGTATATATACGAGCCGCAAGCTTGAGAAAACCGATTTGTTCTTTTGTTCTTGCATAGAAAAAAATTGTTTCTTGTGATCTGTGGATTTGTGATCTTGTGATTTGTGATTGTCTGGAGGTAGAAGAAGGCTATAGGTAGGAGGATGGAGGCTGTTGAATTTTAATTTTATGGTGAAAAAAATTCATATGTTGAAATTGTATAAAACACATGGTTGTTGGATAGACAGACTCAGTTAGAAATGAATTTGTGTAACACGGATGCTCAGTTTTATAATAAAAATTTCGGTTCAGGGAGTAACTCGCTAATTTGAAGATAACCTTGATAACCTTCTTCTTCGCATGAAAACGTACACGCTTTTCTTCCATTCTTCCTTCTCGTTATCCTGAACTGAACCCGGCAATCTCCAAAGGCCCCCAACCAAAACCACGCCGCCGGGCTCCCACCTCACTCTCGCCCGCGCACTACGAGCCGACGCCTACGGCCTACCGCCGCACCAGCGGGAGCCGCAACCATGGCGTCCTGCTACCACCCTTGTCGCCTCTTCCCAGGTAACCTCCAGCTGGGACCCCATTTCATCGTTCGTAATTCCCCGCGCACAACTCGTTCTCGTAAGTTATCACAGCCACTCTCTGTTGAAACTGTTCAGGAATGTCGCCGGCGGCCCCTGCCGGGCCCGTCTCGGCGCCGGCTCATCCTCGCACCTGCAAGTCCTCGGTAACTGCCTGAACGTCTCGTACAGTTTAACTTTGGTTCCTAGTTCGGTCTCCGCGCCTGATTGGAACTCGTTCGGTGCGTGCACAGAAGCTGTTCGCTAGCTTGCCTCACCGGAGGAGGCTGCTATTCCTGGGCACGCGTCGTGCCAGGATCAAGTGCGTCAAGGACGACTCGCTCCATTTCGACCCGTCGAAGATAGAACCGCCACCGTACTCCAGCTACTTCGACTCCACATCCGGTCAGCTCGAGCCGGCGTCGGGCGCTCGGGCAAGCATACCCGGAAAGGAGTACTGGCCGGAGGGTACGGCGGCCCGCGTGCGTGCCGCACGAGCGCCTGCCCCGGTCGGGGAGTCGGCTGGGACGCCATCATTTGGCACGAAGCCCGGGAGCAGGAGGAGAGGGTATAAGGAGCAGGTGACGTCGGCCTCAGGAACGGAGGGCGCGCAGACTGACGACGGGAAGGATGATGGTGAGCCTGATGTGGTCATTGTAGACTCTGGGGACGATGCATTGGAGGAGCTAAAGGATTCGGTGGATGAGTATGTCATTTATGAGACACCAGAGGAAGAGGAGTTGAGTGAGTATGATATGGACAAAATGATGGGGCGGCCACACCCGTTCATTGACCCAGCAAAGGCGATGTCATTAGGGGAGCCGAAAACCAGCGAAGAGCTCTGGTGGCACTGGAGGAGGAAGTCTCAGGATGAGGAAATGTGGTCAAGATGGCAGAGGAGGCGTCCAGATGTTGACACGGTTAGTTCCTCACTTGATTAAACCTAGTAAGTGGTAGGCAGTGATGTTTCCTTATATTGGGACTGTTCACCAATTCCAGACATGGTAAGGTACTGCAACAAAAGGCCATAAATGTACGATTTTGAGTATTGCAATGCTACTCGCTAGTATTTCTATGCCTCATTTAGAGTTCATATAGCATAGATGTTGGGCGGAACAATTCCCCTATGATCTTTCAGTGTCATTTTATTTGTTTTATCTGTGCTAAAGTAGCTAGCCAAGTATATATGGTATTTTAGTGCTAATTACTGTCAAGTGTTAGCGACCATGTTGGCAATTATGCTATGGTTCTCCATTTATTCTGTTTGTACTGTGAACGTGAGAAGAGTGTCATAGTGTCATAGATGTAAAGGTGAGGCTTGTGCTTGGCATTGAGCCATTGACGTCTGTGCATGTATATCGATGTGCAGGTTTGTGTGTCCATATCGCGTGATAGGTTGAGGCTTTGTGATTTTTTTTTATCTTGACTGGTGTTTGAACTAACTTATATTCCATGACAGATTTGAGCTGTGATCAACATTATAAATCGTAATGTATGCTGTATCATTTTAGGTTTTTGCAAAGGCAATGGCGGAGACTGGGCAAATTAAAATTTTTGGGGACCATCCTTCACGGACAGAAGCTGCTCTTGCAAAGACAAGAAGACATTTGTACAAAGAGGAAAGGTTGACTTACATTCATAGAATACTAGAGTTATTATACCATAAATTCATGCAGTACATCTTTACCGAATGATTTTATAGAATACTTGCACGCGCCTTGTTTCTAATGCTAATTGCTTCACAGCTTTTGAGTTGGTAGTACCACCACTCGTGCATGGTCTCATCATATAATCTTTCCTAAACTTTTTTAACTGCTCTTGGATTGTCACCTTCTCTGAGTTATGCCACATATTACAAAGAAGTGGTGGTCTCATCATATATTCTTAGATACTGCATCAGAAAGATGCTGAGGATCGATTTTCTTTAATTTAACACAAGTCTATCTTTCCCATTTATACTCTTACATTTGATATACAATATAAAAACAGGTTAGAAGCAGAGCAAAGGAGACTAGAAGAAATAGGGCCGATAGCATACTACTCAGAATGGGTTGAAGCTTATAAAAACAAGGATACATCACGCGAAGCCATACAGAAGCACTTTGAGGAAAACGGCGAAGATGAGAATGCTCAACTTATAAAAATGTTTCAACACCAAACTGCTGGGGAATATCGTATCATGATGGGCACCGATGTGCGTATTCAGCGAGATCCTTTGGCCATGAGAATGCAGGAAGACCAGATCAAACAGAGTATTTCTTTGCTAAAAATTCTTCTTTTGCATGTCTTGTCTTTAAAGTCTTTTTTGTTGCTGCTGCATAATCATGTGTTGTTTGTCTTACATTAGCTTCCCTGTTCTATCCCTCCACAGAGATGCTCTATTATAGTCTGGTAGAATGTCGACTGCAAGTTACTAGGAGCAATTACATAATATCATTATAGTTAGAAGCTAAATATAAAAAAAACTGTTTTCATACACCTTGGAGTCATGTCTGTGTTGCAGAACCTTCTGGATGATTTATATAATCCCATCCACTGATTTGAGTGTGCATTTCATGAATTACTCTGCTCCTATTTTTCTTATATATAACAGCAGACCATTTGGGTGGCTTGAGTTAGTAAAACAGCGTCTTGTTCATAATTGAATGTTGCCACCTTAAAGTTACTCTACTCTAGCAAGTTGGAAGAACATATTTTTTGAATAGGAAGGTTTACTTTATACACTTTAATAGTATTGGGGAATATCCTAACCAGGACATAATTTCCATACTTTAATGTGTAGTTTGGGGCGGTGATCCTGTCTATCCAACAATTAACTATGTTCAGGATCCTGATGAAGTGACTGACTACAGAGGTCCTGAATTTCATGAGCCTACCCCTGAAGTTGTACCTTACCTGATGGAGGTATGGGATAGCACTCCTGCTAAACTCATACTATTTGGACTTGCTTGGCTAAGATCTATCATAACCATGTTTGTAATGTATCATCTGCAAAATCATAACCGGAGTACGACCTTTACTTTTAAGTGCATTTGTAGTAGTATGATGTGGCAAGAAAAAATATCAGTCCTGGGTAGCTAACAGGAGTCAGTGAATTCTTATTTGATATCTTTTTGTCTCCCTCTCAGCATGGGATAATGATCACAAAGGAAGAGCTATATGCACGTCTGAATGAAGAGAGAGAGGACGTCAATCAAGACATAACGGTATCTTAATAAACTATCCATTTAATTTCAACTGATAAGTGTGCAGGTAGGGTTAATGTTACTTGCATATCTATTTTATGATGGCAGTATATTCCTGAAGTCAAAGATCCTATGGCTACCGCCATTGATATAGGAGAGCAATCTGTAAGTACCCACTGTAAACATTTCATTTTTTTCTAAACAAAAAAGTTTGCCAAAGCTTCTCAAGCCATTTATACTATACAGAAAAGGAAAATGGATTGTGAATTTTGTAAGGTGTAATTATAGCTTATGCATTTAGAATACTGCTTGTTTCACTGTATTTTCTACTTTTTAACAGTACAATGAAGACAGTGATGATGAGGATGAGGATGAGGATGTGGATAAAGCTGCTGCACAGCCTCAATCACTAGAGGTACCTTACTACTGTACACATAACTTTACAAGTTATAGGCTTTTTGTGGTTCTCAAGGCCCCTATTGCCATTGCCGACAATACGGGAATCTCAGCTCACAAATTTTCTTATGGAAGGTTAAATGTGACCTTCCTCATGATATTGTAGCACCAAAATAGTGGACCATCGCCAAAAGAAGAAAGTGGTTTATTGATGATATAGTTATCAGAAATAATCCTATTTTAGCGCTTATTGTTTCTTTAAAACCTTTTTCTTTACAAATAGGATGAGGAAGATGATGGGGATGATGTTGCGGAAGTAGAAGAGAAAGTGAACGAGAATTGGAGTGTTATAAAGTCTACTGGACAGACTGAAAAGCCCAAGGTACATAGTTTATATTATGTTTTCTGGTCAGAAAAAAAAACATATCTATTAGCATTCACAAATACAGCAACCGGTTACTTTGTTGTTGGTCTATACTGTGTCAATCTATGAGAATATGATTGTAATTAAAAAGACTTGATCAAGGGACTTTAGTCTTAAGAAGGGGCCGGCCGAACCCAGGAACAAGGCAGGAACCTCACGCGCACGCTTCTTTGGTGGCCGTGGAACCATCTGCGCAGTTTCAACCAGGGAGGTGGGCACACAACCATGCAGTACCTGGGATAGAACCCTGGTGGGGAGCTCCGCACCTCAGGTGCTCAACCACTGTGCTATCAGCGCGTCTGCAAATATGATCGTAATTGATTATATGGTGAAAAATGTGGAGATTACGTAACACTTTTACTAACATGTTCTATCCCATACATGAACCTGCAACTGACACCCTTCCCTAGACCCCGCACAGAGCGGGAGCTCTCTGCACTAAGTACGCCCTTTTTTTTCCTGATGGATATACCCGTATCAAAAAAAAAAATGTTTGTTCCTTTCTACTGCAGGAAAAATCAAATAAAGGTGAAATGTCACTAAAAGAAGCCATTGACGATTCTGAGAACCTAACTGACTTTCTTATGGACTTTGAGGAAGAGGAGTAATACTCATGGACATTTTGCTATTCTGTCCATCACACATGGTGAGTAAAAAGGTGAAGCATATTAAAGTACTGTTCACTATTACAATTTTACAACATTTTGTTCCAGAATAAATGATGATTTTTCTCCATAAAATCTTTTGCTCAACCCACTGACATGCTTCATCAATTTGGTTTCGGTTAAATTGTACACTTTATAACACAAAAACTTAAACAATTTAGCAGTAATACTGAATTCTACAATTCTTATTAGGACTGAGGAATGAAAGGAAACACTGGTTCAGTAGTCCCTTAATCATTTCTTTGATTCTTTCCAAGGCTTGAAGCTGCAGCTCTAATTAGCCTGAGGGATTCAACAAAGTCATCCAGCAGCTCATGAGAATCTGGAAATTGTGCCTCATCCACTGCTAGATTTACCATCATAGTGTTAACATAACTTTGGAAATTCACGGTTAGGGCCTGCAGAAAAGAAAAAAAAAGACAAACAAACAAAGATGCAAATTTAGCTTGAACTTGTTTTAGACATGAACACAGAGTCCAGGCTACAAGTAACCAAAAAGTGGATGGGTATTAAAGAAACTTGTTTTTCTAAATGATCAATTGTTTCTTCTCTCTGGTACATATCTGTGCATAGATACCTTTGTCAAGAATTCATATTTTATTTGCAATTAGATGTCCACCAATATATGCCATTTTGTAATTGAGCTTATCCTAGAAATGCTAATATTTAGCAACCACCATTTCTTTGAGATTTGATGACGTAACATGTTCCTGCATATAATAAATGTCTATTGCATTATTAGATTCTTGAGGACTTACTTCTGGAGGCCCATAGCCACTAGGGGCGATGAAGACAACTGGATGTCCACAAAACTCCACCTGCTCAACTGGACCAATCATGCCGGAGAACGATATGGTTGTCTGAGATATCATACGATGGAAGGTAGCTCTAGCTGCCTGTTTTGATTCACAAGTTGGCAATGCTATATCAGAAACAAGAAATCCAGATAGCATGTTGTGGTGCATGCGCATGGCTGAATTGACAACAATCTTCATGCTTTTAATGAAACAAGGGATGTGAGCCACAGAACTAGTTATTTGTCATCAATACGAGCGTAGCCATTTGGACGTTGGAACTATGTTAGCCTGGTTACACCGTAAATAAGATGTTTCGACCAGACATCTGTATGAGTTTTTAGATAAGTCTGCCAGTTCGTAACCGGTATAAAATGGTTTTTATTTGAAGAGAAATTATGAAATGGTTTGGTGATGTTCTGCCGGTACAAAAATAAGTATCAAACTGGCGTACCTTGAGTCCAAAGATTTTGAGAATAACGTCTGCAGCTAAATGAGTGAACACCACTTCTAGTGAACTCTTTTTCCTATCCACAACCTTCTTCGCCTTGCGGACATATTGTAACGGATCATCGTGCAAGGCGATGTGAAAAGGAAGGATGATGAAGCCAAGTTCATTCCCCCATTTCACGTCACTTTCCTTGCCGGACTCTATCATGTTAACACATGCCTGCTCGCGGTAATAAGAACGGGAGAGTAACAGTAAATTTTAACACTATTTGTAACTTGGGTAAAAGGATCAAAATTTCTTTTATCTTGCATCCGGGCAAAGTTCATCATACCTGTAGGCTGGTCGTTGGCCTCAAATTGACAAGTAGAATTGATCGCACACGGATCTCCTTTTTCATGTCAGCGTCACCTAAAGAACCGGATAAGCAATGCAACGGTTAGAGCAGTAACTCAGGTCAGAACAGAGCATTCTCGTTCGGTTAACAATCATCACCTGTATTCCGGAAGTAGTATCGCGATAAGGCAGCGTAAGTGACACCAACCAGCACATCGTTCACTGTCTGTCCGGACACATGCAACATCTCGGTCATTTTGAGACAGTAATGGAAAGATAAAAAAAAATAGATAAAAAAACGAGACTATTTATGGAACTTACGCAGTTCATGACATTCTTGACGAACTTGACGTCGTCTAGGCTGAGGCCGCGGTGAACGAGGCGCTTCCGCTGGTGCACCCCGTGGTTCACCCGCTTGAAGAGCGTGTGCGGGTCTCTGAGGAAGAGAATCGTCGCGAAGAAGGCGGCGACGTCGACCACGGTGTGCCAGGCCAGCACGGCGAAGGACCACACCCACGCCGCGAACGCCAGGGCTCCCGCGGACGCCGGGGGCCGCGGCCGCTCCCAGATCGCGCCCGTGCGCGTGGTGGGCGGCGGCGGCATGGCGGGCAGCCTGGTCGGGTCGGCGGCGCTCCGGGTGCACGCCATGAGGAGCGTGAGCAGCGACATGCCGTCGCCGAGCGAGTGGTGCACGCGGACCGCCGTGGTGGCGGCGGCCTCGGAGGTGGGGAAGTCGAGGACGTGGAACTCCCACAGCGGGCGGGACCAGTCCATGGGCAGCGTGGACAGCGTCGCCACGTAGTCCTCCACGGCCCTGTCCGGGTCGCGCGCCACCGCCCCGGCGTCCAGCTTCGGGTAGATGATGTGGTCGTCCAGGTTCACCGTCGTCGGCACCCACCGCCGGTGGCCGTCGTCTTCACTGGACGCGTCGTCCTTCACCTGCACGCGCGTACGTTGCACCGGCGAGAAGCGATGACCGCCGAGACGAAACGTTACGGTAAGTATAGAACATGATTGACAGGCTAATTAACTACGTGCTTTCATGCAATCACGTGTTATCAGCGTACGTGGTTATGTTACGTGCAGTGTGCATACTTGGATGCTGCGGAAGTGAGGGTAGCGCGCGAGCTGGGCCTCGATGCCGGCGCGTGCGGCGGCGAGGTTCACGGGGGTGGCGATCCCGATCACGACGACGATGTAGAAGTCCTCCACGAGCCTGGCGGAGGGGCTCACGGGCTCCCCGAGCTCCTCGGCGTGGCCCGCCCGCCCGACCCTGGCCCCTGCCGCCCCGGTGGCGGCGGCGGCCGTGCCATTGCTCTCCTTGTGCACCGAGAGCGGACGCCTTCGGAGTGCGGGGGTGGCTGCCGCCGCATCCATCCTATGGTCCTGTCGCGGTGCCCGGTGTAGTGTGTCACACAACTCACACCTGACCTGTTTTCCATGACAAGCGCGATCTGATGGATTTTATAAAGACTCGCGTGTTTGTAGCACATACTGCTGCCACGCTCAACAACGGCCTACGCGGGACAGGGACAGCCAACTGCCAGCGGAACTAACAGTAAATGTTTTTGACAAAGCTGTGTGATGGACAATAATCATATCTTTCGGCTCAACCATCTATAGTCTAGTCATCAAAACAGAAAGCATCGGTGTGACAAGGCAAATTAATGACACGCTGGTCTGTAGTTTGGTCAAATTTGCCCACCCTAATCAATATACTACTAGTACACTAGCGCATGCCAATCACCAATGTAGACGCCAGCGAAACGTGATCATTTTTCCTAGCCTTTCACGCTGATGCTTCAAACGACCGCCAGCGAAGTGCCGCCTGTAGAATCTATTTTTGTATTACTACTAGTGATGACAGGCACCACTATATATCGTACGTATATGCATAAATAGTGGATAGGCGCGTTCCACAAGCAGCCGGAGGCAAGCACCACCAGAAAAGTTTTTTTTTAAAAAAAACTACGTACTAGGTATAGTAGTGTCGGCACGACGGCACCACAAGAGTGCTGCATTACGATTTCGCGCTAAGAATTAAGAGGGGTTTGGTTTATGGAATAAAATAGTCCATCATCATTTTATTCTTTAGCTTTTTATATAACACACGTGTGTTTTAGCACCAAAAAACACATGGATTTTAGTCCACCAGATCGTTGCCTCCGTTTATCCACGTCCGTCAGATCTGCGTCCGCCAGGCACCAGCAGCACCAGCAGCGCACCAGCAGATCTGCGCTTCGAACGACCCATGACGCGACGACCCATGACGCAACACCAGCAGAGGCAGCAGTGCACCAGCAGCACCAGCAGCGCAGCACCGGCACCAGCCAGGGGACCACGACGCGACGACCCATGAAGAACGGGCAATGGAACCAACCCCTCTGTATTTTGTCCTTCCATAGAAAAAAAATGTTTTCTGTGATATGTGATTTGTGATATGTGGATCTGTGATCTTGTGATTGTCTTGATGTAGAAGAATGATGGAGTCTGTTAGATCTTAATCTTATGGTGCAAAAAAATTCATGTGTTGGAATTGTATAAAACACATGGTTGTGTAGTAGACAGACTCTTTTTTTCTTTGGTTTATAAAATGAAATGAGTTTGATCCATCACCCATCTCGTTTTTCACAGGCTAATAATTAGTACTACTTTATATAATAGATAAAGTCATTTCATTAAATTTGAACAATAGACTCGTGATACACCACTCCATCTAGAATGGGTTCGTTCTTCAAACAAGACACTGCGTAAACGCACTAACGGCATCTATCCGAGCGCCTAATGCAAGGGCGATTTCACATAGATAGGAACCCTCATTGAAGAGATAGGGTTGGCTGTTATTTGTTGAATTGTTTTGAACCGTACAGGTGTTCTCGGTGGCTAATATGTTCCAATCTCTCGTTTTCTCGGAGGCTGGAGAATCGACACTCGAGAGGGCTCGAGTCGTCTGGCCATTAATTGGGCAAGCTGAACCAGCGCTTTCATCTCGATCCTTTGGTCGTCACAATGCAGACGGGCGATTAGGATCATCGGCACCTGCAACGTGCACAGTATGTGTAGGTGGTGGTTGTTTGGTTGCCTATACCCACGGGCAGCGGAGCTAGTATAGGGACGTTGTTTGATTGCTTGTATATGCATAAAACGCTTGGATATTTTGCTGAATACGCTCATTTTAATTTTCTGGCAGTGCGGAGCCTGGCTGTCAGGAGGGTTTTGCAACGCAAGGCCGGGCAACCAAACATCGCGTCGTTGCACCCCACGAGCCTAGCTCGAGAGCCTGTGCGGGGAACCAAATGAACACGCAACTAATATAATATAAAGATGGTTATTATGTCAGCACTATAGAACGGTGTTATCTGGTGCTCATGTGTATCTTGCAACGAGAGAAAGCTATTGGAGATGAAAGAACCGAGGCCTTGTTTGGATGCATAGGGCTCACTATTATCTCGCTAATTTTTAGCAAATTTTTTAACCAGACCTTCAACTAGTTGTTAGCAAACTTGTCGGCACTTGATTTTTATTTTTCTTCGTCTAATAAAAATAGTGACAAAACTTTTGCCGTCCCTTAAAAAAAAATCGGACACCTAAGATATAGAAAAAGTGATTATTTATGCTTGAGGGACAAATTTGTCTAATATATCACATTTTGATCTTCTACGAATGAATATATTGCCCAGGGTTTGTGAAGTCTCATGCCAGCTGAGAATTTCATTTGTCCTCTAATATACCTAGCTAGGCGAGAGCAACGTAACATTATATCGTGGCATCGGAAGGAAAATATACTCTTTTTTAATGCAAGATTCGGAATACAAATGAGGCCAGCAGCCAGCTTAAGCGAGCACGCTGTAAATGATCTCCATTTTACAGAGCAGGGAAGCAGCTCGATCCTGCACGACTTTCCACGCTTCGCGGACGTGCCGTTCCTCCGTCAGCGTGCTCCCGATGGCGCACCTCAGCATGTAGATGCCGCCCACCTTAGCCGAGCTCATGTACGGCCCCGAGCTGGTCGCGTTCACCTCTTCGAGGAGCCTCCGGTTGAGCTCGTTGGCCGTCTTCTCGCCGCCGAGCTTCTCCGGCGACAGGAGCCGGAAGCACACCAGCGCAAAGTGCCTCGGCACCACCACCTCGAACCGGGCATCGGTCTTCACCATGTTCTCGAACGACGCGGCCATGCCGACGTGAGCGCGGACGTGGTCCCTCAGACCCTCCACCCCGTAGCAACGGAGCACGAGCCATAGCTTCAGCGAGCGGAATCGCCGGGTCAGCGTCATGGACCAGTCCTTGTAGTCCACGACGTCGTCGTGCCCGTCCGCCGCCGCGGACTTGAGGATGTACTCCTGCTCGGTGCCCAGCGCCGCCGTGAGCAGCGACGGCTTTCTCGCCCACAGCGCGCAGCAGTCGTTGTTGGCCAGGAGCCATTTGTGAGCGTTCATGCTGAAGGTGTCCACGGCCTCGGCGCCGTCCATCACGTGGCGGAACTCCGGGCACACGAGCGCCGAGCCCGCGTAGGCCGCGTCCACGTGGACCCAGACGCCGTGCGTCGCCGCGATGGCGCAGAGCTCCCGGATAGGGTCGACGGCGGTCGTCTGAGTGGTCCCGATCGTCGCGCACAGGAAGAGCGGGACAAGCCCGGCGTCCACGTCAACCTGCATGGCGGCCTGCAGGTCGGCTGGCGAGAGCGCGAACATGCCTCCAAGGCACGTCGCGATCTCGCGGCAGTTGTCGCGGTGGATGCCGGCGATGCGCGCAGCCTTGTGGACGGCGAAGTGGGTCTGGTCGGAGCAGTAGACCACGAGGTCCCCAATCCTCCTGCTGCCGATCTCCACGAGCTTGCGCTCCCGCGCGGCGACGAGGGCACAGAGGATGGCCTCGCACGAGGTGCCCAGGAGCGTGCCCCCGCCGCCGCCGCAGAACAGCAAGCCCCTGGGCAAGTGCAGCGCCTTGCCGAGCCAGTCCACAACCACCATCTCGAGCTCGGTGGCGGCCGGCGAGGCGGCCCACGTGAAAGGCACGACGTTGATGCCGGCGGCGAGGGCCTCGCCGAGGGCGCCGACGGTGCTGCTCGACGCCGGGAAGTGCGCAAAGTGTCGGGGGCTCTGCCAGTGCGTCGCGCCGGGCAGGATGAGGTCGTGGACGTCTCGCAGCGCCGCGGCGAACGCGTCGGGCTTGGGGCGCGACGGCGCGTCCAAGGGGAGCTGCCGGCGCAGGAAGCCGGGCGTCACGTTGGGGTGCACGGGGTAGTCTTCCATGCTGGCGTAGTAGTCCGCGATGAAGTCGACGACCTGGTGGCCCTGCCGCCTGAACTCTTCGGCATCAAGCAGCCGGGAGCCCAGCAGTGGCGGCACCGTCTCCGTTTCCGCCGGAACGGCCGCGGTGCCGTTGAGGTGGACACCATTATTGTTGCTGTTGATGTGGCAGTGCGACGGCGGCGCCATGCATGTGTGCGGACCCTGAGACGAAATTAAATGACGGCCCAATTTGTTAAACTTTATTGGGTATATAAAGCTCCGGCAGCATGGAGCGTCGGAGTGACATGAAGAAGTCGCGAACTGCCCTGTGCCCTGACAGAGATAGCTATTAGTACAGCTGAGCAAACTGTGACGCTAGTGTGGACTGTAGAGGACGTCAGATGCTTTTTAGGCTGTGTTTAGTTTGTAAAATTTAGGAATTTGGCTACTGTAGTACTTTTGTTTTTATTTGATAATTAGTGTTCAATCATGAACTAATTAGGCTCAAAATGTTTATCTCGCGATTTCCAACCAAACTATGCAATTAGTTTTTTTTCGTCTATATTTAATGCTCCATACACGTATCGCAAGATTCGATATAATGGCTATTGTAGCACTTTTTGGAAAAGTTTTTGGAAACTAAACACAGCCTTACAGGGTAGCAGTGTAACTTGGCAGCTGATGAGCTGCACTTAGGCCCCGTTTAGTTCCACCCAAAATCCAAAAAATTTTGCGCAGTATCCGTCACATCGAATCTTGCGGCACATGCATGGAGTACTAAATGTAGACGAAAAAAAACTAATTGCACAGTTCACCGAGAAATCGTGAGACGAATCTTTTAAGCCTAAATAGTCCATAATTGGATAATTTTTGCCAAATAAAAACGAAAGTGCTACAGTAACAAAAAGCCAAAAATTTTTGCATCTAAACACGCCCTAATATCTGTCCACCGCCAACGTAAACGCGCTGTTATTTTTGCGATGAAAGGAGTACCGGTGGAAGGCTCAGGATCATGCACGCCCCATGCGAAACCGCCAGGTGGTGGTGTAGCTAGGGCTTAACTAAGAGCACCGCAGGAGATTATTAAGATAAAAGGAATCCCTCTAGCTATTGTTCGTTTCTTAAAAAGAAACAATGCTCCAACAGTCTACTAAACTTTTCAATTGTTATTTTTAAAACCAGAGGGCACGAGATGGTGCATGCCAATTGGGAATAATCAGCCTGTTCGCTTGCTCGTAAACGATCGTAAATTTTCAGCCGGGAACAGTGTTTTTCTCTCACACCAAACCAGCCAGCAGTAAATAATCCACGATACGATACGGCCTCCCGAACAGGCTGAATAATGCGTTTGTCGCTTGATCCCCAGTAGACGACCCGCCGAACCATGCGCTCCCAACCCTAGGAGCCCGTGGTTTCCCCGCCGCCCTCCCCTCCCCCGCCCTCGTCCTCCTCCTCCACTCCCCTTCCTGCATCCACCTATAGATGGCCAACGGGCAGGCCCGACATGGCACGGCACGGGCCTGTGCCAGGCCCGGTAAGCACGACTTGTGAAGCCTCTCGGGCCAGCCCAAGGCCCGCTTGGCAGGGGGAGGCAACGCCACGGCGGTAGCAGGAAGCCTCATGGCCGGCGGGCCGGCGGCCCGCGGTCGTCGCTCTCAAGGCCGGCGAGCCTGTGGCCGTGGACGACAGGGAGGAAGAGAGGAGAGAAGGGGAAGGAGACGACGAGCGGCGTGCTCCACGCGGCCGCAGCCAGGCGCGAACGCACGACCTCCACGGGCACGGTCGCTGTCGGTCTGCCCAGCCAAGCCGCCACCGCAACGGGTCGCTGTCGTGGAGGAGGAGCGAGATGCCGAGATCTAGTGGATTCGGAGAGAGAGCGAGGGCCGCCGGCAGCGTGGAGGAGATAAGGAGGTCGTCGGTGCTCGAGGCCGCTCCGCTCGAAGCCGCCGCTATGAGGGCGCGGAGGAAGAGGCCGAGGGGGCCGCTAGCAGCGTGGAGGACGATGTGGACGGGGCCGGCGACGACGTGGAGGACGATACGGACGGGGCCGCATGGACGAGACAAGCAGGCTGAGCGCAACGCCTGCGCGGGGTGGGTGGGGGAGGGGGTTGCGCGCAGGCGAGCGCGAGCATAGAGAGCGAAGGGAGTGCGACGGCTAGGGGCTGAGGGGAGGGGGAATGAAGTTAGGGTTGCTGCCGTGCTGTCGGCCTGTTGGGCGCTGTTGCTGCCATCGTCCATGTGAGCGGGCCGCCACCGGGCCATACGCTATGGAGCGGGCCGTATCGTGCTGGCCCACATGCCAGGGGTAAGGCCCAGGCACGGTGAAAGGTCCTAATGGCTAGAGGGGCGGTGAATAGCCAAATAAAAATTTTTACAACAACACTTAACAAAACGGTTAGACAATTATGAGGCAAAGCCAGTGTTGCGCTAGCCTATTCAACATGCAAACCACCTACCACAATTCTAGTTTAGATAGTATCTATCCACACAATAGCTATGACATTACCCTAAGTTGGTGTGCTCTCAAAAACTAACTAAAGAGAGACATCAACCAAGCAAACAAGCTCTCACAACTAGCTATACTAAAGAGCTTGACAACTAGTTTGCGGTAATGTAAAGAGAGTGAGCACGAAGGTTATACCGCCATGTCAATGAAGGAACCAATCAATCACAAGGATGAATAACAATGAAGACCAATCATCTCGGAATCAAATGATGAACACAATAATTTTTTACCGAGGTTCACTTGCTTGCCGGCAAGCTAGTTCTCGTTGTGGCGATTCACTCGCTTGGAGGTTCACGCGCTAATTGGCTTACACGCCAAACCCTTAATAGGGTGCCGCACAACCAACACAAGATGAGGATCACACAAGCCACGAGCAATCCACTAGAGTACCTTTTGGCTCTCCGCTGAGGAAAGGTCAAGAACCCCTCACAATCACCACGATCGGAGTCGAAGACAATCACCACCCTCCGCTCAACGATCTTCGCTGCTCCAAGCCGTCTAGGTGGCGGCAACCACCAAGAGTAACAAGTGAATCCCGTAGCAAAACACGAATACCAAGTGCCTCTAGATGCAATCACTCAAGCAATGCACTTGGATTCACTCCCAATCTCACAATGATGATGAATCAATGATGTAGATGAGTGAGAGGGCTTTGGCTAAGCTCACAAGGTTGCTATGTCAATGAAAATGGCCAAGAGTATGAGCTTGAACCAGCCATGGGGCTTAAATAGAAGCCCCCACAAAATAGAGCCGTTGTACCCCTTCACTGGGCACAACTCAGGATGACCGGACACTCCGGTCATACTGACCGGACGCTGGACCTCAGCGTCTGGTCGCCCGATGACAGCCACGTATTGCTCTGCATTCAACTGGAACTGTCTGATCTCAATGGTCGAGACACGATCGGACGCTACGCACAAATTGACCAGACGCTGAGCCTCCAGCGTCCGGTCGTTTCCAGTAAGGTTCCAGAAATGTTTTTCTTCGACCGGACCCTGCCAGCGTCCGGTCAGTCAGTGACTTCCTTCTGCGTTGTCCGACAACATGACCGGACGCTGGACCTCAGCGTCCGGTCAGTCCAAGACCCAATGTCCGGTCAGTGACCGACACTGGCATCTTCGCTGCCACACTTGACCGGACGCGTCGGTCCCTCTGAGACCAGCGTTCGGTCACCTTGTGACCAGCGTGACTAACTCCTTTTCACCTCTAACTTCTTCACCCTTGCTCAAATATGCCAACCACCAAGTGTATCACCTTGTGCACATGTGTTAGCATATTTTCACAAATATTTTCAAGGGTGTTAGCATTCCACTAGATCCTAAATGCATATGCAATGAGTTAAAGCATCTAGTGGCACTTTGATAACCGCATTTCGATACGAGTTTCACCCCTCTTAATAGTACGGCTATCAAACCTAAATGTGATCACACTCTATAAGTGTCATGATCACCAAAACAAAATAGCTCCTACAAATTATACCTTTGCCTTGAGCTTTTTGTTTTTCTCTTTCTTCTTTCCAAGTCCAAGCACTTGATCATCACCATGGCATCATCATCATCATGCTATGATCTTCATTTGCTTCACCACTTGGAGTGTGTTACCTATCTCATGATCACTTGATAAATTAGGTTAGCACTTAGGGTTTCATTAATTCACCAAAACCAAACTAGAGCTTTCAATCTCTCCCTTTTTGGTAATTGATGACAACCCTTATACAAAGATATGAATTAAAATTCAATTTAATCCATGTTGCTTCCTCAAGCATATTTACCATGTGTAAAAGGATATGGACAAGTTTCAGGAACTCCATATGGTAGCAATTGCACCCCCTACATATGTGCTAAGAGTTTGAATTGTAGCTTGCACATATGATTAGATATGAAATATAGGAGACAATGTCTACCATATGATGCTAAGGTATAAAAAATAGACCTTTGAAGCGTGATACCAATCAGAGTGCACTATTATACCATCCTTAGCACCATGGTTAGCTAGATATCACTTGATAGCTAGATACCACATGTAAAACTTTAAATATTTTGAAAAGATGCCACTTGGTAATACTTGGAAATGAAATCACTAGATAACCTATGCATACTAGATTTTCATTTCATCATTCAAGTTTACAACTAACATTCATCACACAAGCATGGATATTAAAATTTAAAACTTGTGCCATGCAAGCAAACATATGAAATGCACATTCAAATGCACCATACAAGTTCATGAGCTTGCTCCCCCTACTTGTGTGCTTAAGATTTTAATTGGTCCCTTTCCTTTGTCATATCACTATATCTTAGTTTTTCTCCCCCTATGTGAAATTCTCCCCCTTTATCTTTTCACTATCCTTGTACAATATTTTCTCCCCCTTTGTCATCAATGACCATAAAGGTTCAAAGTGTAGATAGGTTAAGATTATCAATGTCAATCAATGGGGTGAGGATCATAGTCCCAAATTTGGTTCAAACTAGAATATTTGCCAAAGATATTTAACCCGGTTTGATCCAAGGACAAGCTTCTTCACACCTCTAAATAAGGGTTATCTTGTACCATGTTGAGTTAAACACTTAAGAGCTCATTTTCTAGATTAAACACTAGGTTTACAAGCCCATAAACATGTCATATTCTACCACTAGATTAAGTCAAGCATAGAAGCAATAGTGGTACCATACAATCATTTTGATTTTCATGAATGAGCATAATAAAATGTGAGAGATGACTAGATGCACTAAACATGTCCTTAGCAAGGATTTATGTCATGCCAATCAAATTTTACCTTAGATAGCTCGAAGGAGACGTATGTCATATAAGTGGGGGGTGCATCAACACATATTTGAGAAATCTAATATGTTCAACTCATTCCTTAGCTTGCAAAACCTTTTCTCATCCAATGGCTTGGTGAATATATCAACAAGTTGATCTTCGATGCCTATACTCTCAATGCAAATGTCCCCTTTTTGTTGGTGATCTCTTATGAAATGGTGGCGGACATCAATGTGCTTTGTTCTTGCATGTTGAACTGGATTGTTGGTTAGCTTGATTGCACTCTCGTTGTCACATAGCAATGGCACTTTCTTGAACTTGATTCCAAAGTCATTCAAGGTGGCCTTCATCCAAAGTATTTGTGCACAACAACTACCGGCGGATATGTATTCAGCTTCGGCGGTTGATAATCTAACACTATTTTGCTTCTTTGATGACCATGAAACAAGTGATCTTCCCAACAATTGACATGTGCCCGAGGTGCTCTTCTTTTCAACCTTGCGTCCCGCATAATTCGAGTCGAAGTAACCAACTAGCTCAAACTTTGCTCCTTTGGGATACCACGAACCAATATTTGGTGTATGCTTCAAGTACCTCAATATTCTCTTTGTAGCCTTCAAATGACTCTCTCTTGGTGAGGCTTGAAATCTTGCACACATGCATACACTAAACATAACATCCGGCCTTGATGTGGTCATATAGAGTAGGCTTCCAATCATAGACTGATACAATTTTTGATCCACCATGTTACCACTTGCATCACTATCCAAGTTACCATTAGTTCCCATTGGTGTCCTAATGGCTTTGCTATCATTCATGCCAAACTTCTTGATCATGTCCTTGATGTACTTGCCTTGACTCACAAATGTTTCATTCTTCAATTGCTTGATTTGAAGACCAAGGAAGTAACTCAACTCTCTAATCATGGACATCTCAAACTCGTTAGCCATCATTTTTCCAAACTCATCACAAAAATCTTGATTGGTTGATTCAAAAATGATATCATCAACATAGATTTGCAACACAAATAAGTCTTTTCCAATCTTCTTGATGAAAAGAGTAGTATCAACCTTGCCCATTGTGAACCCTTTAGGGAGTAGGAAATCCCTCAATCTCTCATACCATACTCTAGGTGCTTGCTTCAAGCCATATAATGCCTTCTTCAACTTGTACACATGGTTGGGCTTCTTATCATCTTCAAAACCAGGAGGTTATTCAACATATACTTCTTCATTTATGTAGCCATTGAGAAATGCACTCTTGACATCCATTTGATAGAGCTTGATGTTGTGGGCATAAGCATAGGCTAGCAAGATTCTAATTGCTTCTAATCTAGCAACCGAGGCATATGTTTCTCCAAAGTCAAGACCTTCAACTTGTGTATAGCCTTGTGCTACCAATCTTGCTTTGTTCCTTACTACTATCCCATCTTGATCTTGCTTGTTTCTAAAGACCCATTTGGTTCCAATCACATTATGCCCCTTTGGTCTTTCTACCAACTCCCATACTTAATTTCTTGTGAAGTTATTCAACTTTTCATGCATAGCATTCACCCAATCAACCTCCTTCAAAGCTTCATCTACCTTCTTTGGTTCAATGGATGACACAAATGAGAAGTGTTCACAAAATGAAGCCAATCTTGATCTTGTTTGTACTCCTCTTGAAATATCACCAATGATAGTGTCCAATGGATGATCCCTTGCAACATTGGTTGGTTAGAGGATTGGAACTTGATTGCTTGCACTTGCTTGATCATTGGGTTGAGATGATGTACTAGCCACTTGATCTTGTTCATTATCATGAAAGCCACTTGTACTAGCTTGATTTGTATCATCTTGCACATTTGAGTTAGAGAGCACTTGTACTTGATCATCTTCATCATCATTTACTTGCCTAGGCCTTAATTCACCAATATCCATGTTCTTCATGGCATTTGAAAGTTGGATGCCTCTAACATATTCTAAGTTCTCATTCTCTACTTGTGAACCCTTGGTTTCATCAAATTTAACATCATGAATTTCCTCAAGAGTACCACTATCCAAATTCCAAACTCTATATGCTTTGCTTATAGTGGAGTATCCAAGTAGGAATCCTTCATCACATTTCTTGTCAAACTTGCTCAATCTAGTGCCTTTATTCAAGATATAACATTTGCAACCAAAGACCCGAAAATATGCAATATTGGGCTTTCTACCATTAAAGAGCTCATATGTTGTCTTCTCTTTCAATCGGTGACAATAGAGGAGGTTGCTACAATAGCAAGCCATGTTGATAGCTTCGGCTCAAAAGGATTGACTCACATTGTACTCACTAAGCATAGACATTGCCATATCAATGAGTGTTCAATTCTTTCTCTCAACAAGGCCATTTGATTGAGGTGTGTACTTAGCCGAGAATTGATGTCTAATTCCAAATTCATCACACAACTCATCAATTCTACTGTTCTTGAACTCACTACCATTGTCACTTCTAACTCTCTTGATGGTTGTTTCAAATTCATTGTGAATGCCCTTGACAAATGATTTGAATGTTGCAAACACATTACTTTTGTCCATTAGAAAGAATACCCATGTGTATCTAGTGTAGTCATCCACTATCACAAAGCCATATTTGTTTCCACCAATGCTAGTGTATTGTGTTGGCCTAAACAAATCCATGTGCAATAACTCAAATACTTTACTAGTGCTCATCATGCTTTTCTTAGGATGGGTGTTTCCATCTTGTTTGCCAGCTTAACAAGAGCTATAAAGCTTATCCTTTTCAAACACAACATCTTTCAAGCCTTTAACTAAGTCATGCTTAACCAATCTATTTAATTGTTTCATTCCAATATGACCAAGCCTTCTATGCCATAACCAACCCATGCTAGACTTAGTGAATAAGCATGTAGATAATCTAGCTTCACTAGCATTGAAATCAACTAAGTATAGATTCTCATATCTAAAGCCTTTGAAGATCAAATTAGAGCCATCTACACTTATGATTTCTACATCATCTACCCCAAATATGCATTTGAATCCAAGATCACATAACTGAGCCACGGATAGCAAATTGAAATTCAAGCTCTCTACTAGCAACACATTGGATATTCTCATGTTATTGGATATTGCAATCTTACCAAGTCCTTTGACCTTGCCTTTGCCATTGTCACAAAATGTGATACTATCATAACCATCATTGCCATTGGTGTTGATTGAGTTGAACATTCTTGCATCACCGGTCATGTGTTGAGTGCACCCACTATCAAGAACCTAATGTCTTCCTCCGGCTTTATAATTAATCTACAAAAGAAAATCAATTATTTTTAGGTACCCAAACTTGCTTAGGTCCTTTAAGGTTAGTCACTAAGCTCTTTGACACCCAAATGGATTTTTTCTTTGAGCCCATCCATGGTTTACCAATGAACTTAGCCTTCACACCATTTGTACCCTTAGTAAGTATATAGCATGAATCAAGCTTTATGAAGGATACATTAGCATTTTTGCTCTTGTTGTTGCATTCATGCTCTTTATGACCCACTTGCTTGCAACTAATGCAAAACCGACCATTGTTCTTCACAAAACTTGTCTTGTGAGGAGCAAAGGCCGCCTTACCTTTCTTGGGGGTATAGCCTAATCCCTCTTTGTAGAGAGGTCTTTGGCTACCCAAGCACATTAGCAAGCGGTCCTCTCCACCATAAGCCTTAGCTAAGGTGTGAGTGAGCTTGTTGACCTCCTTCTTGAGGTTCTCATTCTCAACTACTAGTGAGGCATCACAAGTGAGACCATCACTACTAGATGAGGTGGAAGTAGAAGTACTACAAGAAGGGTTAGTGGGAGCAATAATGATAGGCATGGATATTGATTCATCAATAATATCACAAGTTAAACCTACATTGCAAGTTTCAACATGCTTCTTCTTATGTTGTTCATTAAGCAAAGAAGAATGAGCTTTTTCAAGCTTCTTGTGAGCCTTGCCAAGCTTCTTATGGGCTTCCTCTAGCCTCTCATGAGTTGCTTTGAGCTCATCAAGGGCTTGCTTAAGGGCTTTTACCTCCTTATTCAAGCTCTTGCATTCCCTTCTCTTAATATCAAAATGTTCTTTAGCATCTTCTAGCATGTCATATAATTCATCTTTGGTAGGTTCATCATCATCACTATCACTATCATTATTATTTTCATTTTCATTTTCATCATCATGTTCTTCATCGCTTTCATCATCACTAGTTTGTACCTTAGTGGCCTTAGCCATGAAGCATGATGGAGTGTCGAAGAGTAAAGGCTTCTCATTGATAGCAATGCTTGCAAGTGTGTTCTTTTTGGTGGTCTTGTTATCATTACTATCATCATCATCATCACTTGAGGAAGCATCACTATCCCAAGTGACCACATATGAACCACCCTTATTCTTCTTGAAGGCCATCTTGTCCTTATTTTTTTTCTTTTCCTTCTTGTCCTTCTTCTTGTTCTTCTTGTTGTCATCATCATTGTCGCTATTGTATGGATATTGAGCAACAAGATGATCTTTACTTCCACACTTAAAGCACCTTCTTGACTCTTCTTTGTTCTTGGATGAAGACTTCTTTCTTTTAGCATGGTAGCCCTTCTTCACTATGAACTTGCCAAATCTCTTGACAAAGAGAGCCATCTTCTCATCATCATTATCATCCCATGAATCATCCTCTTCACTTGATGTTTCTTGCTTAGCTTTGCCCTTGGATGATGTGGCCTTGAATGCCATGCTCTTCTTCTTCTCATCCTTCTTCTCATCTTTCTTCTCCTTCTTTTCTTCCTTCTCATCTTCATCTCTATATGTATCATCGGTCATGATATCTCCCAACACTTGGTTTGGTGTCATTATGTCCAAACCACTCCTCACTAGAATAGTGACCAATGTGCCAAATCTTGATGGTAGGCATCTTAAGAACTTGTGGGAGAAGTCCTTGTCCTTCACCTCTTCTCCGAGTGCTTTGAGATCATTTACAAGCACTTGAAGCCTATGGAACATCTCCGGCACATTCTCATCATCCTTCATCTTGAAGCTTGCAAACTTCTCTTTGAGAATATATGCCTTTGCACCCTTCATCGCTTGAGTGCCCTCAAATGATTCTTTCAATTTCTTCCATACCTCATGAGCTCTCTCAATGTTCTTGATTTGCTCAAAAGTTCTCTCATCCAAAGCATTATGGATGGCACTAAGAGCAATGTCATTGTTTTGGAGTAGCATTTCTTCGGCGGCGGTGTGAGCCTCTTCATCTTCTATCTCAATCTTTGTTTCTACCACCTTCCAAACCTTTCTATTGATTGACTTGATATATGTGGTCATCTTTGACTTCCAATAAGGATAATTTGTGCCATCAAATTAGGGGTGGCTTCTTGGTGTTGTTGATTTGAGCCATTTTTACACCGAAGGTTGTTAAGCCTCAAATCACGGTGACCTCAGCTCTGATACCACTTGAAAGGTCCTAATAGCTAGAGGGGGGGTGAATAGCCTAATAAAAATTTCTACAACAACACTTAACAAAACGGTTAGACAATTATGAGGCAAAGCAAATGTTGCGCTAGCCTATTCAAAATGCAAGCCACCTACCACAATTCTAGTTTAGATAGTATCTATCCACACAATAGCTATGACATTACTCTAAGTTGGTGTGCTCTCAAAAGCTAACTAAAGAGCCACATTAACCAAGCAAACAAGCTCTCACATCTAGCTACACTAAAGAGCTTGACAACTAGTTTGCGGTAATGTAAAGAGAGTGAGCAAGAAGGTTATATCGCTATGTTGATGAAGGAACCAATCATTCACAAGGATGAATAACAATGAAGACCAATCACCTTGGAATCAAATGATGAACACAATGATTTTTTACCGAGGTTCACTTGATTGCCGGTAAGCTGGTCCACGTTGTGGCGATTCACTCACTTGGAGGTTCACACGCTAATTGGCTTCACACGCCAAACCCTCAATAGGATGCCGCACAACCAACACAAGATGAGGATCACACAAGCCATAAGCAATCCACTAGAGTACCTTTTGGCTCTCCGCCGGGGAAAGGTCAAGAACCCCTCACAATCACCACGATCGGAGGCAGAGACAATCACCACCCTCCGCTCAACGATCTTCACTGCTCCAAGCCATCTAGGTGGTGGCAACCACCAAGAGTAACAAGTGAACCCCGCAGCAAAACACGAACACCAAGTGCCTCTAGATGCAATCACTCAAGCAATGCACTTGGATTCACTCCCAATCTCACAATGATAATGAATCAATAATGGAGATGAGTGGGAGGGCTTTGGCTAAGCTCACAAGGTTGCTATGTCAATGAAAATGGCCAAGAGTATGAGCTTGAACTGGCTATGGGGCTTAAATAGAAGCCCCCACGAAATAGAGCGTTGTACCCCTTCACTGGGCACAACTCGGGGTGACCGGACGCTCCGGTCATATTGACCGGATGCTGGACCTTAGCGTCCGGTCACTCGATGACAGCCACGTGTCACTCTGCATTCAACTAGAACTGCCTGATCTCAATGGTCGAGACACGATCGGACGCTATGCACAAACTGACCGGATGCTGAGCCTCCAGCGTCCGGTCGTTTCCAGTAAGGTTCTAGAAACATTTTTCTTCGACTAGACACGTTCGGTCATGCTTGACCAGACCCTGCTAGTGTCCAGTCAGATAGTGACTTCCTTCTGCACTGTCTAACAACATGACCGGATGCTGGACCTCAACATCCGGTTAGTCCAAGACCTAGCGTCCGGTCAGTGATCGACACTGGAGTCTTCACTACCACACTCGACCGGACGCGCTGGTCCCTCTGAGACCAGCGTTCGGTCACCTTGTGACCAGCGTGACTAACTCATTTTCACCTCTAACTTCTTCACCCTTGCTCAAATGCGCCAACCACCAAGTGTATCACCTTGTGCACATGTGTTAGCATATTTTCACAAACATTTTCAAGGTTGTTAGCATTCCACTAGATCATAAATGCATATGCAATGAGTTAAAGCATCTAGTGGCACTTTGATAACCGCATTTCGATACGAGTTTCATCCCTCTTAATAGTACGTCTATCAAACCTAAATGTGATCACACTCTCTAAGTGTCTTGATCACCAAAATAAAATAGCTCCTACAAATTATACCTTTGCCTTGAGCTTTTTGTTTTTCTCTTTCTTCTTTCCAAGTCCTAGCACTTGATCATCACCATGGCATCATCATCATCATGCTATGATCTTCATTTGCTTCACACTTGGAGTGTGCTACCTATCTCATGATCACTTTTTAAACTAGGTTAGCACTTAGGGTTTCATCAATTCACCAAAACCAAACTAGAGCTTTCACATGGCCTGCTCCTCTGGGCCGTGCCAGCCTAGGCCCGCTCACCACTGAGGCGGGCTATGCTTAGGCTAAGCCAAAAAAACATGCCTTGTGCCGGGCCGATGGGCTAGGGATGCATGGCCATATATGCATCCACCTCCCCTTCCCCTCCTCAATCATGCTCGGATGAGCACGCGAGCGCGACACGACATCGCCGCCTCTAGCGGTGGACTCCTCCATCGGCATGCCCCTACCACTGGGAGCGAGCACTGCCGCCATGGGCACCCTGCTGCGGCACGTGAGTGCTAGATCTTGGGCACTGCGGGCGCCTACCCCACACGCACGCACCTCTCCGACCCTACAATGTCGGCGGAAGATGCTACCGCCGTGGCTGATAGATCATTAGGATCGACTAGCAGCAGATCTAGCATGTATGAACTTGAATTTAGGATATGGTAAACCCTAGAATATGAACTAGTGCTAGGAAACAGAGAGAGAGAGGGATGCTGTGTTAGCAAACCATCGATCACCTTGGAGGTAGACGAGATGGCCATGGCATCGGTGTCGGTGATGTGGTGAAGGCGTAGAGTAGTAGTGGAGTCCAGCGACAGTGTGGATGTCGTAGTGGAGGTGCGATCGCAGAGGCGACGGTAAAGACGCAGCGGTGGTGGCTTCCCATCGCTGGTAGTGCCCTCTCTCTAGATCATCTTAGGGTTAGGATGTAGGTGGGGTTTGTGGCAGCTCATGTGAACCTCGTGCCTTGTGCCCCACCTCCTTTTTATGGCGCTATGCAATGGGGGCCCACCAACCATTGATTTAGTTGGGCGTCCCCGATTAGGGTGCGGGATCAAGGCTCGACTCGGTTGTTGGACCGAGTCAGAGATCAACCTAATAGTGGCCACCACGTAGCCGAGCACGGACACCACCGCCATGGCCAGCAAACATGCGGAGGCCGCTGGGTCGGATGCTGGCACCTCGACCATTCACTGGGAGGCCGTACCACCGCCATCACCGCCTGTGGGAATCTCTACTCCCTCTTTGGAGCAAACGTGGCCACCCATGCCCCCTCTGTTGGGGTTGTCACCATCAACATGGGTTCCCCATAGCCCCATGGGGGAGCTAGATCCAGCATAGCCCATCGTCACCATCGGGTGCAGGCGTCGCGACTATCGCCACCGGCATACCTAGGCCAATAGGGGCAGCCACCGCGGCGGCGGCCACCTCTTCCATTGGCGATCAAGCAATGGGCGCCCCATGGTCATGCTTGGGGAGCAGCTCTAGCTCCACCGTGGTGTGCGCTGTCAAGCACCCCCAGCTCACCCCCCCTCTCACCGGACGCTGACTCCCTTGATGCCTTCCTCATCGAGCCATCTGGGCCTCGTGTCGATGGGTGCTGGACCAACAACAGCTCATCCCGAGGCCTTAGTCCTCCCTATCCCCCCACGATGCTCCCTTCTATCCTATGAGAAATTTGGTGGGGCGCTGCAAGGCCCATCGCTGGGTGGACGATGACCTTGGCAACTCTGATGTGGTACAGTCACCGACCATCTAACCAAGCACCTACCTTGATGCGGTTCTTTGTGAGCCGCAGGTGCTGAGGATGTCACCGCTGATTACGAGAGAACGACCATGCTCCATCATCGTTGTTGACACTTGCGGTCGTGCTACTGGGTAGGCATTCAACGGCCTTCAACACAAGCACAACAACCGTCATCTACCATGCCCGCAACTCATTCATGGACTTCCCGTCTGAGGCAAGGAATCTGTAGGTGGGCATGATTGTGAGCAGCGTGTACCGACTCACATGTGGCTCGGTTCGCGCTATGGCACCTGCAAGCACATCTCCGCTCCAAATGCTGATGACTGGCATGAGGTCTTGTCGCAGGGGTCATCATGTGGCGCCAGTAGGGCATGCCTCGATCGCACTGCACCTTTGACAAACCGATGACCACCTACCCACTATTCGGTGGACCTACACAAGAAGTGCTTCAACTTCCTCTCCTCCACGCATAGGGTGGGGCAACCTACAAGCTGCCTCCACATTGCTCCGATGTAAAGGGTTTTGACATCTCGCACGGGACTACAAGTGGTGGTGGACAGTGCCTCCTAACTCTGGCACGTCTAGTGCCACGAAAGGCTAGCCACGACAACCTGATAGGAAATGTACCTTAGGCACCCAGCCACCTGATCAACACTCTGCCTAGGGTCGCCGTGACCCCCACACCCTCAGGGCGACACGCGGAGCTCAGCTAGAGTTGTGCTGGGTGTGGCTACGCGTGGTGGTGGTGGGCGTCGACATCGGCAACACCGAAGGCATCGACGATGGTTGAAGGGGTACGACACCGCTGTAGCAAAGGCCTCCAGTGTTGGCACCAATAGTGCTACCCATGATGGTCATGGTGGGCTGACCAGCGAGACGTGCCATAGTTGTGCCCTCTCTGACCTTGACCCATTGTTGCTCTCACCATGCATAGATGCCTCACACGCCACATGCGAAGTCTCGGAGGACCCGATGCTGGAGGACGTTGTAGCCTCGTTCGTGGCCACTAGTGTGTGCACCTACGCCACTTCATCGATGGTCTCCCACCCCACTCAACTAGAAACGGACTTGGTTCCACCGCCACTTGAGCATGGTTAGTCTTAGGTCATGTCACCACATGTGGTGCTGACCACCACCTCAGGAGCTGACGCGCCTACATAGGATGAGGCTGGCGATCCATCTGGCTTCAGTCCGGCCGAGCCCACGGTAGATGTAGACATATTTAGTACGCCATCTTGAGAAGACCACACAGTCAACATCAGTGATAGCTCCACCACACACTGCCTCAAGAGCTTCACTAGGCGTGTGTTGAAGAAGCATGGCTCTCCACTTATTCATGAGCCTCCCAAGCAGCCTCTTGCTAAGCCAGTGTTGTCATGGTAGAGCAGGTGGTTGGCGGCCCAGAGCCTCTCTCAAGTACCCACTTCCAAGAGAGGTGAGGCGATGATCATGCAATGTATGGGCTACACTAAGGATCCATCAGTGCCAACCGAATTGGAGCTAGAGGCCTTTGATAAGATCTTTGCTAGCAATTTTATAGCGTCCAACGTCCAAGCACTGGATGCGCTCTTCCTGGACGGTAGTAAGGGCTCATCTAGGCAACCGCAAAGGCGCAAGGCCACCTCCTAGGTCACACCGCTGCATCGGTTTTGGTTGTTTTCCATTTATGTAATATCGAAACTAGAGGTCTTTTGTTAGGATGGTCCAGCCACGGCTGTTTTAGGTTCACCTCCTTCGGCACTTGATAGAAGCGCGTTGTCTGTATGTTTAAACTCTTCTAATTAATACAACGATACACAAATCTTTTACGTATTTGAGAAAAAATGGGCATGAGATTATGACTATTTCATTGATATAGAAGAGAGTTTTGCCACCTTCTTAAAGAAGATGGGTGACAAAGACAAGAGAAACTACTCGATGCTAAAATAATCGCTAACTGTTTCGCTCTGCCGTTTCATTTTTTTAATGATATTCATAAGGGATATTGTTAAAGCTTCTTGATGTCTATAAACTCTGGCATTTTTTTCTTTTCAAATTTCCTAAAAGTACGGAGTGTGGGACTTTCGATTACTTTTCGAGGTGTGTCTTGCACTGTTGTGATATTGGTCCACTATTCTTGTACTGCGGTGCTCCTCGGCCACTTTACGGGCAAACTTTTCAATCATTGCACTCCATTATCCCGTGTTTGTCGCTAGCTAAAGCTATAGAGCCACACCCACTCCCAATTAGCTTTCTTTTGTAGTTGAGCAGAAATTACAAAAATTAAATTTGCTATACCAAATTTGATTTTTTATTGCCCCAATCCCCCCTGCTTTAACTTTGGTGAGCTCCGGCATGCTTTATTTTAGTGTTAGGAGTTTGAGGGAGGAGGCATACATGTCTTTAAAGGGCCAAGCTAGAGAGAGCTTTGGATTCGCCAGGTAGGATGCATTGGTGGCAGTTGAGACGGTTAGGCGTGAGGAGGGGAGGGCATCGTCTATCATGAGTGGTAGTGGATAACTGATTGAACAATGATGGATGGGGACAACCACATGTGACGCCTTGACCACCGTCAATGAGTCAAGGTGTTTTTGGTTTGCGTCCTTGTGGCAGGTAGTGCTCATAGGCATCCAAAATCAGAGATCTAGAGTGTTGTCTAGCCCAAACAGCTCCGCCCAGCAGCCAACTAAACATGCCCTTAGTGTAGGAGTATGAGTGGAGTGTAGATTGATAGGAAAGCAATAGCAGCATGGGTGATCGCCTAGATGATGGACGATAATTGGGTAGATGGCGGTGGATGGGAATTTAGATATAGATTGTGAGTGTGTTTTATCCGAGTGTAGAGTAGACAAACGTAAAGAAACACACGCACCGTGCTAGGCATACAAACCATTGTTTCATGCACGGCAGCTCCATATGTGATATGGCAGATTTCTGGTAACCCGGTATGTATATATAGTACCAAACACTAAGGAGCAACAACCTGTCTGTGCTACTTGATCCCAATTCGCCACAACATTCATAATCATGAAGCATGCAGGTTGCACTGCACACAAATGCTGGCACATGCATTGGTTAGTGGTGAGTGACCTATGTATACACCGTAGGTCAGAGCGGGCGGGAACAATAGACGATTGATGAACAACACCGTGCTGCACATGAAGACAGTGTCTTCTTTGATGCACCCATGGCTTGTCGTCATGAGTTGGGATCGACTAGGAATGTGTGGAAAGTGAAATTTCCAGTTGTCCTTGTGACCACATAGTTTATCACAGCCATACAATGTGCATCCAACATTGGAAATGTAGTTCATGTGAGTGGGTGGGTGGATGTGGACTAAGGATATAGTGCATTCAATTATTGAGATTCAGTGCATGTGTATTGATGGAAGTGTGAGATAACCCATGTAGTCGCAAGGACGATTGTGTTAGTTTGATCTCCACCAATTGGCTCAGCCCCTTGGATCCGCGCCCTGATCGGGGGCGCCCAACCGCTGCATGGTTGGTGGCCCCCCATCACACAGTACCATAAAAGAGAGGTGGGGGCTAAGGCACAAGATATGAGGTTCCCCTAAGCCACCATATGCCTCACCGAGGTTCTAACCCTACCCGATCTAAAGAGAAGGGTGCTGCCAGCGATGGGAAGCCTCCACCGACTTCGTAATCGCCTCTGCAATGCCACCACTGGGATGCTGCACCTTGCCTCATCGTCGGGCACTGTCACTACGCTTCATCTCCGGTCGCTGCGCAATGAGCTATTTATACCCACTAGATCTACACCTAGAGGTTTAGAAATATCCTATCAATGGTACCAGAGCTAGGTTTTCTAGGGTGTAGACCTATTTTGGGGTAGAAAACTGAAAAGAAATAGAAAAGATAGAGATGTAGAGGGTCCGATCTGGTTTAGATTGGAACCCTAACCTCAGTCAGGGTGAAAAATTTAGAAGAAAGAGGGTTCAATTTGGCCAATTTGGATTGACCCAAACACGAACCCTAACCCTAACCCACAAATAGTAGGCGACGAAGATGAACAGTGGGTTCAGCCAAACCCTAACTGATTGAATATGTGATCGGGGAAGGGGAAGAAGCAAAGAGATAGAAGGTTTGAACCCAAACTCAAACCCCAAGAACTAACCCGAACCCTAATCCATCGAGAAAGAAGAACAGTGAGTGAAACCCTAACCATAACCAAACCCTAATCCCCAAATCAGACAAATCCGAGAAGAACAAAGCAAGATCCAGGTGGAGAAGAAGAAGGGGAAAGGGGGAAGAGGCCTACCTCGCCATGCACCGCGCTGCCGCCTCGCTGGCATGCGAGAAGAAGGCCAAGCAGGGCAGCTACTCGTCGGTCTTGCATGAGCTCTGGCCAAGGGCGCCGCGGCTAGGCCTTTCAATGGCGACGTGCTCACCGTTGGGGAGCGCGCGTGCTAGTGAGCGGGCCGGCGATGGCGCCATGCTCCACTATGCTCTCGCTCTCGGTCGCTGCGCGCTGAAGTGAGAGAAGGGGAGGGAGGAGAGTGAGGCTAGGGTTATAGGGGGTTGGCCATGCAGGGGGATGAGGTCTCGCCACTGCAAACACCGGCGCCGCCATCTCCCTCAAGCCATCATGGGTGGCCACTCACTCGGGTGCGGGGGAAACCGAAGAGAGAGGAGGGGACGGTGAAGAGTGAGATTAGGGTTTGGGGGAGCGGCGCCGGCCGATGGTTTTGTTTCGTTGAGACACACGGACGACCGTCGATCTCAGATGAACGACCAACATTGATCAGACCGGGGTCTGGCCTAGGCCCAGGTTGCAGCCTAGGAGGCACAACGCGTGCGTTAGCAGAGCAAGCCGGGCTGGTTTTTACTGCTGGGCCAAGCGCACGGTAAAGAATGAATTAGTTTTTTGTTTTTCTTTTTCCAGTAAATATTTATTTCCTGGAAAATTATTAATGGCTCAAGAAAATTAGCAAAAGAATTTTTCCTATAGGTAAAAAATCACAAATTATGTTTTTAGTTTCCGCTGTAAAGTTTAAAGTTTATTATCTTCTAATTAAATTCGAACCAACGGGAGAATTTAATTTGAAGAGCAGTTATTTTAGTAAATTATAATTAAGTTTATCCTCTAATTAAATTAGAACCAACGGGAAGATTTAAATTAGAGGAGTAGTCTGTTTTTTTTGTTTAAGTAAGATTATGGTATTATCATTTTCTCACCAACATTGATAATGACAATATTAGAACGAATTTAAATTTGAAGTTTAAATCTCTGAAATTTTTTAGCCCAACGTGGTCAATTTTTTAGAGGGTAGATAAGGACCGAGAATACTCCTGAACTAAAAGAATGTATTTTATTAATATGTTTCCGCTGCAATAAAGTTGATTATCCTCTAATTAAATTTGAATCAACTGGAGAATTTAATTTTGAAGAGTAGTTATATGGATTTCAAGTTGATTTATGACTTTTTATGCATTAATTCTATTTTC
>NW_027096992.1:0-26620 GCF_019320115.1 Miscanthus floridulus
TTTATATATATATATATATATATATATATATAATATATTATATATATATATATATATATGATATATATATATATTATGCATGATACATATGCGTATATATATGCTAGCTGAGAGGAGATATATAGGCGCAATCATATACATATAATTAATACATACCTTTCCTATATTGTTGATGCGCATGTCAGAAGATCACACGATATATATGCATATTGGCAGCCACGACACGATACGACATACTACGGGCTGTTTGGATGGCCGGAGGCCTGACACGCAAATGCGCCAGGTAACACATCCTTCCCCAGGCGTCCGAAACCCTGGGATGTATGCCTGGTCCAAGCAACCTTTTCCAGTTCCAAACCAAACAGCCTCTACATGCATGCTGCATTGGGTGTTATGCTTTTTGAGGATTTAAATCTTTTTAAGTTTAACTATGGAAGAGAATCGATCTAGGGTCTGGGAAGAGAAGGAGATTTGGGGGAGAACTGGAGAGAGTGATTTTGTTTGGATAAGAGGTTGTCGTTAGGCAAGGATAAAAACGGAAAGATTATTGTCAACTGACGACGTTATAACGGCTTGACATTAGAATTTTACGGACAAGTCAAACCAGTGGCACACGAGGGATCCACTGAAGGGAAATCATATTTTTTTTATGCATGTAAGGTGCTTATAGATTTTGATTTTTTGATGGTATAGAAAGAATTTTCTCTACATGTTCAGTATACTTCCATGAGGCATGAGATATGCATGCATTATTGGACTGCGGAAGCCTAGCCATCGAATCCATACGACGAATCCATGCAATCCAACGGAATCTCATCTCATCTCCGATCCGACGACGACCGCATGTGATCCTCGAGCTGAGGGCAAGCAGCTAGTCTACAACAAAGTACTGATGTACTATGATGCATGCAGTCCAGTGATGCCTACTCCGTACATTAGTTGTGATGCATGCAGTCCTATCCTATGCCTACAAAAGGGGAAGGAATATTACCATTGGCCTAGCTCAAATTTATCATTGGTTCATAATAGTGCAGTCGTCATCTGTAGTGTAGGCAAGTGAGGGAGGTGAGAGAACGATGCCACTGTTTTTTTTTTCCAAATAACTACTACCTCTGTCTTAAAAAGGATGCAACCTTACGTGTGTGTGTGTGTGTATAGTCAAACTATTTAATTTGATAAAAATTATGGAAACGAGTGTCAACATTTATGAATTCAAATAAAATTATTATATACTATAAAAATATATTTCACTATGAAGATACAACCATAGTACACACATTGACATCAGGTACACCAACAACAAAAACACACAAGAGTGGAGGACCACACTAAACAACACATAAGGGAGAAATACAAAATCCCATGACAAAAGCATGTCATTGTCATAACACCCACTATCAGTGATTGTACTCTAGCGACCTCTATTCCACATACGACTATTGAGTTTTGAGCCGAGGGTGGCAGACGACCTTGATTTACGATGTCTTTGAAGCATACCAGGATCCAATCGACGCCCACCAGCACCCATTGAAGGGAGGAAGCCTCAAAGGAGGGAGGGCCGGGAATAGGAGAACGAGGAGATCCAAGTGAGGGTATCATGCTCCCATTAACCTGGTATTTGGTGAGACAAAGCAATCAAGGATCATGGATGATGGTGGAGTAAGGACACCGTCGGTGATATTTGTCGCTTAGTAACTTGTGCAAACATCAAGGTTTTGAACACCAAAGGTGGATTTGAGCTGTGTGCAATGATGAACATCACGAGGTGTAGGTGGTCTCCAAATGTGATGCCTACAAGAAGGGAATGACATGAAAGATGTCACCATCGCACATCTAGGGACACTGGGTTGGGGTTTCATCCTAAAACCACACACGACAAGGTGGCAAGTGGTTCTTCGACGATGCCACCAAGAAGGAACATGACGGATGAGGACACCATCGTCGCTGGCGTGGTTATGTGCCGAGCTAGGTTTTCACCAAGAAACTGCCTTACTTTCACCAAGAACAAATGCTGACAACGTACCACACCTGCACACGCACCTTCGGACGGGGATGGGAGCACGATGCAACAGATGTTGCCTCTGCCGAGCAGAAGAGCCGTGTAGGCAAAGCCAGCCGTTCAAGGCTTGTCGATGAGTCTACCACAAATCTAGTCTGGAAACTTGTCCCGGACACACCCAGCCTGTACTATCGGGGGACGTGGACTTGAGGTGCTTGTCGGTGTTGATGCTTGTTAAAATACTGCCCTCCTCCATCTAGACACGCACAGGTGCGTGCCCTAGGCAGGGAGGTTGAGGAGTTGTTGGCCCAGCCACCAAACACTGAGGGGAGTGTGTCGGCGGGGAGCGCACCGCGAACATCTCTCTCAAGCCATCGGTAGATCCCATTGACGCCCATCGTTGATGTCATTGGAGAACATGCAAAGGTGCGATGGCGGCACCATTGGAGGCTAGTGCCGCCCTCAACCAGTAGTAGCGGCCGCGTCGAGACCTCGCCAGCCTCCACCGCCTACCCTTGTCTCGAAATGCCTACGGTAGGTTACCAAGTTGCCACAACCGCCGGTGGATGAGGGGGCGCTAGATCTAGGGTGGCAGGCACCAGATCTGGTCGAGAGGGCGCAGATCGAGCTTAATGCCACATCCCAATTGGAAATGAAGCAGAGCAAAAAATTGAAGAAGATGAGAAGAGGTGGGGGAGAAGTTGCAGACAACTACTTTGTTGAACGCCTCCGCCACCGCTCGCTGGCGAGCAGCGGCAACGGCCAAAGAGGTGCTTGAGGGTGGAGTTTTGGGCGGTGGCAGCAAGTCGCCTCGAGGAGACGATGCAGAACAAGAGTTGTCATCACCCAAAAATCTAGCTTTAAAGACCTTATCAAAATAAAATACTTCCCATATTTGTCACAATTGTGGAATAGTACCTAGACCTAAAGACTTCAGCACTAGAGATGATCGTGTTGGTATGACGTGTTTTCTTTTTTGAACTACTCCCAACTCAGAAGTTAAGGGGGTAATAGTTCTACAATAACGCAACTACTATAAAACAAAAACATATATATAATAGGGTAAAGTCTAATTTACAACCTTGAACTCTCGCCAAAGTCCGGATTTTAATCTCGAACTTCAAAACCGGATAACTTTGGCCCTCAAACTCTTGAAACCGTTCAATTTTCAACCCTAGCCTGGTTTCTGGGCGGTTTTGGTGTATGAACAGTAACTTTTGATATTTTCAGGAGACGCCGAAATTTTATATTATTTTTTGAGCATCTTAACGTCCTCAAATGAAAAAAACTCAAAACTACAAAATTGTAGATCTCATTGAGAGCTACAACTTTGGTATAAAAAGTATTTTTATTTAACTCCATACAAATAATATATTAGTGCTCTAATACGGCAAGCGCTAGTAGGCGATTATTATGGTGCTGAAATTTTATATTATTTTTTCGAGCATCTTACTGTCCTTAAATGAAACAAATTAAAACTATAAAGTTGTAGATCTCATCGAGGTCTACAATTTATATATAAAAATTATCTTCATCCGACATTATATTGAAGGGTTTTCTATTCTTTGAAATTTGAGTCTCGTCACGCCACAGTATTGTTTTGTCGCGTGACGAGACTCAAATTTCAAAAAATGGAAAACCCTTCAATACGATGTCGGATGAAGATAATTTTTATATGTAAATTGTAGACCTCGATGAGATCTACAACTTTATAGTTTTAATTTTTTTCATTTGAGGAAAGTAAGATGTTCGAAAAAATAATATAAAATTTCAGCACTATAATAATCGTCTACTAGCGCTTGCCGTATTAGAGCACTAATATATTATTTGTATAGAGTTAAATGAAAATACTTTTTATACCAAAGTTGTAGCTCTCAATGAGATCTACAACTTTGTAGTTTTGAGTTTTTTTATTTGAGGACGTTAAGATGCTCAAAAAAATAATATAAAATTTCAAATATCAAAAGTACTGTTTATACACCAAAACCGCTCAGGGTTGAAAATTGAACGGTTTCAAGAGTTTGAGGGCCAAAGTTATTCGGTTTTAGAGTTCGAGGTTGAAATCCGTACTTTGGCGAGAGTTCAAGGTTATAAATTGGACTTTACCCTATATAATAACATCATATGTGCATACTTACAAAAACTGATACGAGTATGTATACATACTTACATAGGAATTTGCCTAACCTGTGTTGACAAATGATGAGTGGAGTGGGGGACCTTGTCATTAACTCGAGAGGGGGCATGAGACAGACAGTATTTGAGATAGAGAGCTCCATTGTACGACCATCACGGTACGGTGCTGCAGGCATTATTGCCAGTAGTATCTGCATGCTAATAGGAAAGGAAAACCAATAATGCAGTTGCTGACTGTTAACATCACAGGAGGACCAAGACCAATAATGCAGCGCAGGATCAGAGCCTGCCTCTGCACCACCACCGAATTTTTTATATTTTAGTTTTTTTTAAGTTTGTCACAAATACACTTCTAGAGAAAAGATTTTAGAATATGGACCCTTAGCTCGGCACCATTGATGCTGGCGCCGAGTTGACATGTCTCGGCGCCAGCGTCCCTAGCGCCGAGCACCTGGGCTCGAAGCGAACGTGGAAGGTGACATGACAGGGAGCTCGGCGCCAGTCACTCTGGCACCGAGCTCGGCGCCAGAGTGACTGGCGCCGAGCCTTATTACCTGGGCCCCATCCCTCTCTTCCCATACCTTTCTCGCCCTAGCAGAGTAGAGCGGAGCTTCGCCGCCGCTGCCATCGCCCCGCGCACGCACCTCCACCGGCCGCCCTCGCCCGCACCGCGCCGCGCCGCGAGCCCGCTGAGCACCACCGTGGCCTCCCCGAGCCGCGCCACCGCCCCCCCGGCGCCGCGTCGTGCCCCGCGGCCGCTGCGCCTCGGCGTGTCGGAGCGCCGCACCCCACGGCCGTGCCCCCCCGTGCCGCGTCGTTGCCCGCGGTTGGCCGCCCGCGCCGCACTGCCGCCGCCGCGCCACGGCCAGCGCCCCGGTCCCCTTGCCGGTTCCTGCGCCGGCGCCGCGCCCTCTCGCCGCCTTGGCCTCGCCCCGCCTTGCCGCCCCACCACCGCCGCCCTCGGCCACGGCCGCCGTGCCTCCTGCGCCCGTCGAGCCAGACTCGCCGCGCGGAGCCCCAGGCATATGAGATGGCTAGGGCTCTTGATTCTGATGATGATCGCCCTGTTGGAGAGCTGACAGAGAGTGATGTTGAGATGCTGAGGCATATCTTTCCTGGCCGCTGTGATCCTATAGTTCACGAGTTCAGTGATCTTGCTCATTCTTATCAGGCGTTTGCAGAAGGACGTGATGATGAGCTCCTAGAAGCTCCTGAGGCTGGTCCTAACATGGTAATTGAGAATGGAAGGGTGTTCAATGGCCTCCCTGCTTTGAAGAGGTGGTTGCAGGCTTTTGCAGTGATACAAAAGAGACCTTACAAGGTATTGCATTCATATGCGGAGCGCCGTTACACAGTTGTGTGTGACAAGGAAAGCTGCCCATGGAGGGTTTGTGCAAGGAAGCAATAGGTCACCGGAAAATGGAAGATCACAAAAGTTGTCGGGCCACACAATTGTGCTAACCATGAGCTGACACTGAGGCATCGACAGTTGACATCTACCCTCATTGCCAAGCGGTTGATGAGAATTTTACAGAGAGAACCCAACATGAAGGTGAGGACAATTATCAAAACCGTTGAGGCGTTGTATGGAGGTTATGTGATAACTTATGGTAAAGCATGGAGGGCTAAGCAGCGAGCGTGGAAGATGATATATGGGGACTGGGAGGATGGGTATGAGCAGCTGCCAGTTCTTTTCAATGCAATCAAAGTAGTGAATCCAGGCATGTATTATGAGTACATCCCAAAACCAAATACATGGAAAGATGGGAGACAGATATTCTTCCGTGCTTTCTGGTGCTTCCCTCAGTGTGTCGAGGGCTTTAGGCACTGTCGTCCCGTCTTCTTCATTGATGGTACATTCTGGATTGATAAATATTAGGGCACACTTCTTATAGCCATATCCTATGACGCAAACAACAAGTTAGTTCCTTTAGCATTTGTTTTGGTTGAGAAGGAGAACAATGATAGTTGGAGATGGTTCTTGAGGCTAGTCTGGATACACGTGGTTGGGCCTGGCAGGGAGGTTGGTGTCATATCTGATAGACACCAGGGCATACTAAATGCCATGCGAGAGCAGGTAGAGGGGTATGCACCTTTGCACCATTGTTGGTGTACTCGGCACCTTGCCGAGAATCTACTCCGAAAGGATGGTGTGAAGGGTAACTTTGATCTATTCCAGGAGGTTGCTCGATAGCTTGAGGACAAGTACTTTCAGGAAAAGTTGGAGCAGGTCAGAACCGCATCAAATGCAGAAGGTAGACAATGGCTCACATGTTTGATGAGGGATTTGGAGAAATGGACGAGAGCTCACGACGCCGGTGGATGGAGGTACGAGTTTCAGTGCAGCAACATGGTGGAGTCATTTAATAAGTTGCTATTGGGAATACGTGGTATGCCCGTAAATGTAATCGTTCAATTCACCTTCTATAAGCTTGTTGCCTGGTTCAACGATAGACACCCATGCATTGCAGTTGCGGAGTGATGGAGAGATATGGGCTTCGAAACCAAAGGCACGCCTAGAGAAGGCAAGAGAAAGGGCTGGTACACATGAGGTTACATGCTTTGACCATGCCACAGGGACTTATCAGGTCGAGCATAGGGGCGGTACAATGTCCGACGATGAGGTCTAAGAGTCAAGGATCCATGTGGTTGTCCTCCAAGATTTCAAATGCACTTGTGGTAAACCAAGGCAGTACCACTTTTATGTTCTCATTTGGTGGCAGCAGCTAGGCATCGCAACTATAATATCTAGAGGAGGATACCTCATGAGTTCAGTATTGACACACTTGTGCACACATAGAGCCCCCGCTTTGTGCCTTTAGGACCCTAGAGAGTGGCCTCCATATGATGGGCCGAAGTACATTGCGGATCCAGCTTACCGTTGGAACAAGCGTAGATCAAGGCAGAGGACAAGGTACAGGATGGTTATGGATCAGATACCCGGAAGAACGAGGCGTGGGAGAGGAATCCATTTGTTACTGACCCCGAGCAGTATGAGTGCGGCAAGTGCGGTAGACTTGGCCACAATTCACGAAGTTGCCATTGGTAGATTAGTGAGGTGCGACTATTGGTTGATTTTATTATTTTATATTTATCGTATTCATTTAATTAATTATGCATGTCTAATTTATGCTTGTATTTGTGTCAATTACTTATACATTTCTAAGTTCATGTTTCATTGTATATTGAAATTCTAATTCATTCACTTTTTTTCTAGGATGGCAATTCCACTGCTCGACCCGACGTACGAGGCGACCCACCGAGGACGTCTCATAGCGCTGGGGCAGGTAATAATCTATAAGTTTTGTTCAAAATTTGGTGAGCGTACATGTGTTCGTGAAGTAACAGGAGACTATGTTTTATTCGATGCAGGACCTTTGCTCCTTGTCCTAGAACCCATAGTGGGTTCTTGGACATGCGGTACACGATAGGTACCCCTTTCCTGCAAAGAGCTGCCTGGATGTCATCTCTTTTCAGGTTCGTGTGGGTTGCCCAAGTTCAACTCAGCGGCCATAACTACGTTGGTTGACAGGTATTAAATTGAATCATTGCCTCCATTCATGGCCATTTATTCATGTGATTGACTTTTTGACAAGTAATCTTGCTTTGTCTTAAATATGGTGGCGCGGAGACTCACAAGCTTCCACCTACCTTTCAGGGAGATGACAGTCACGCTCCAGGACTATCAAGATGCTAGGCCTAAGGATTCACGGCAACCCAGTCACGGGCAGTGTAGGTCAGAGGGCTAGAGAGCACGAGTGGAGGCCTTCCTTGGGCATGAGCTTGGCGAGCAAGGGGCTCGCACTTCTGGAGTTCTCATCTCCTAGCTACGGAAGAGTTCGCACAGTGCCCCGAGGAGGCAGATGAGGAGACAGTTGGGTACTACTGCAGGGCGTGGATCCTACACCTGTTTGCCTATGTTCTCTTCCCAACGCCACGGTGATAGTGCGTCCTGGATGTGGTCCACTGCCTAGTGACTAGGACCAGGCGGGTCATAGCTGGGGCTCTGTAGTCTTGTGTTTTCTATACTGGTAGCTGTGCGAGGGGTGTCATCGGTCTTCGTCCAACCCGTCACTTGGTGGATGTGTACCTGTTACAGCTGTGGATGTGGGCTGTCTTCCAGTTGCCGTCCAGAGGTTCTGGCTCATCATGAGTGGTTCCAAGGTAGCCTCCAAGTCGGCAGTGACATGGGCGTACCTTTGGGACCAGGTCAGGGTTCCGTACGTGAGGTTAGACCAGGCATACATTGAGTTCACGAACGAGCTAGACACGCTGACGGCGTCTAGTGTAAGTAAATTTTATTTTCCATGCTGGTTTGAAAAGGATTAGTATACCATCTAACATCTTGTTTGGACATGTTGCAGGTGGAGTGGGAGCCGTACGGTGGAGAGGACGCACTTCCTTTTCAGTTGAGCAACGTTTGTGGGTTGACGACGACTTCTATAGGATGAGGTGCCCTCTAATATGCTTCTATGCTGTGAGTTTCACCTACCAGATAGGGTTGCACGCCAATTTGGAGTGAGACAGCTTTGGCCTATGGCTCTATTCTCGACTGGCGTTGACTTACACAAGTAAGTGTTTTGATATTTCAAATGTATCGTGATGGTCCATTTCTATTAATATGGTGACATGTACATGGATTCAAGTAACGATGACATACGTGCAGGTTGGATGTCAGAAGAACAAGAAGATTTTTGACTAGAAGAGGCACCCCAGTCCTTCATTGAGCAATGGGAGGAGATGCACGACAACGTGGACGACAACAACGAGCCGCACACGTGCAGCACCTGGTGGAGCATTTAATTAAGTGCTATTGGAATACGTGTATGCCCGTAAATGTAAATCGTTCAATTCACATTCTATAAGCTTGTTGCCTTGGTTCAACGATCGACACAATTAGGAGTTATCTATTTTAGTTAGTGCCACCTTCGAGCCGTGTCACCCGTATAATACGTTAGATTCTTATACAAAAGAAAAACAAAATCGTATTGCTATCCATGTTCAGAAGTATTATTTACTGAGAACTTTGTTGCAGGACAATACACCCAAATGCCAATTGAAGAGATTGAGCAACATTCGGCCGAGAGTCAGGGACGACTACATGCTTAGCTTCCTGGACGTAGATTAAAAAATATTCCTTTCAAACATCATTAATACGTTAGATTCTTTCAGTTAACATAATTTTGTACAACAGAGGCTGTCATGTCGTCTACGTCGTGCGGCTGGTCATTGTGGTTGCAGGACAAACACGATGCAAGACATGTACGTTCCTTCCACAGGCAGAGGAGGCTTGGGTTCCTCTAGCCAAGCAGCTACAGGGGACGAGGATGAGGAAGATGACAACGACAACGACATGGACAAGAGGCACGAGGAGCTTGGCCCCTCTCAGCTCCATGATGCTCCCTCGACTCATCCTACACCGCCTTTAGGCACTAGGCGATGCCGTCTGCGTGACCCTTACACTCTAGGTACGAGCGCTCTCGGTCACAAGGGTAAGGGCAAGAGTAGGAGGCAGTGAGGGATGTGGTAGTTGTTAGTATGCACTATTATGGATTTTGTATTTACTTTTCTGTAACTATTTAGGACTGTATGGACATTGTGGACTATTTGGACTGTGCATGACATATTATGTTGGTTGTGATATTCGTTGTGGTTGCATTTTACTCCTTGGATGATTAAATGTTTGGAATATATAATGATGTCTCTATTTGTAACTGTGGATGCTCCTAAAACAAGGGAAACTCTTACAAAATTTTTTCCGTGAATCATTAATCATACTACACTGCTAAAAAGGCACAAAAATAGTACATAGATTAAATATAAATTTATTAGAATATGTATAATCCAAACGTATTGTACATACGCTTTGTAGATGAATCTAGGGTTACCAAGCAACAGTGAACGAATCTATGCTTTTTAGACAATAAAAATAGACTTTTCAGATACAAGGACAACAACGATTTATCACATCATTGACATAGTACCGGCATGCAAGGAAGCACAACTCCACTCTATCTCCACCATCCATCTTATGACTGTTTGATCCAAGGGCTAAGGTGAAGAGGCACACGGATCGCTGACATGGCACATTGAGAGGCCTTCATTCCTCCTCTCAACCTATAAATAACCACTCACTTCCTCTCATTCACACACACAACAAGGAAGAAGAACACTCCTCAGCATTTTCTTTTGTTCTAGTACCAATGTCTAGAGGGTCGTCTAGAGGAAGAGGAAAGGGGAAGGGAACTACCATTAGGTGGCAGGGTCCTCTTGATCCCGATTTCTTTGAGGAAGCTCTTTATGAGAGGTTCCTAGTTGAGAGCAAAAGTGATTTCACCAAAGAGACACCACTGAGAGAATACGATGAAAGGAAAGAAGAGTGGTCAAAATGCATGCATGGTGAGGACTGCTTAGTGTAGATTTTCACCGAGATAATAGATGGAGGTCGTCGTTTCTTCAAATGCCTATGAGCATGGGTAATTGCTATTACTATTTGTTTCTTCAATATGTTCCTCTTCTATATAACTTACACGACATACTTAGTGTAGTCTTCCTTGGCCGAAGAAAACTATGGGTTCACTAGGTGGGTCGATCCTCGACCAATTTATCTGCATGCGGAGTACATCTACTACCTACAGGACCATATCTTCGATCTAGAAAGGGAAGTTAGCAGCGGTTATAAGGACAACGGACAGGACGGCAACAACAATGGTGCCGATTCACAGGAGGCACTCTGCAATGATTCATATTGCACCTGCCTTAACCACAAGAACAAGGGGCCTCCCCCGTCACCCCCGCCGCCACCACCAACAACAACGGAAGGCTGCTATGGAGAAGGTGCAACACAATTTGCTATGTATCCACACTACTAGGATGACTTTATCTTATTCACATGCCACATCTATGTGTTTGTTGTTTGGTTTCATTACCTAAGGCATGTTAGGTTTAGTCGAAGAAAACTTTGTACCCAGGTTTGGTAGATGTTCTCACATGTCATTTCATGTGTTTCGTGTGTTGAATTATATAATGCTGTACGTCATTAGGTTTTATTTGCAGCACGTGTTCACATTTTAATACGTCCGTAACATTAAGCGGAATATTGAGACCATAAATAATGAAAACAACCACATAATGAAAAGTTCAATACTATGCCACATTAAACAACATAATAATATTAGAAGTACGTGCTAGCAGTAGACATAGGGGCAAATGCACTTCCAAATCCTCAGTGTGAAACATACTGAGTAAGAAACTCATCATCCGAGTACCAGTCCTCTACTATAACCCTGTTGTTGTGGCTAGGCTCACCTGCATTGCTCTGACCTATCTATCGCCTGTAGTAAGCGGTCTCTGCTTCATCTGCGGCCGCTGCAGCCTGAGTGAAGAACGCGTCGTCATCTTCCTCCGCCTGTAAGCCTGCCTCTGCTAGACCGATGAGCTCGCTCAGTCTGCCAGTGTCTTCCTCAGCCTCCTCCGCCTGCAACCCCACCTCTGCTAGAGCGATGAGCTCGCTCAGTCTGCTAGTATCGTTCTTAGCCTCCTACGCTTGCAAGCCCGCCTCTGCTAGAGCAATGAGCTCACTCAGTCTGTCAGTGTCGTCCTCATCCTCACCCCCCTCATCAGATAACATAATCGGTGATTGAACGGTGCGACCAACTTGTGATCTATGCTCATCTAACTTCTTCTCCTCATACCCTGCACGACCCAGCTCTGTGGCATGTTCCTCGCTGCAACCAATCCCTTCATGTATGAAAGGCAATCAGTTAGCAACACGATTATATTACATTTAAAATCAGGCAACAAAAAAAATACTTTCAAGCACTCACTGGCACATAATGCAACAATATGCTTGTTCAAGACCTGCATCTGTACTCTTGTCTCCTCCCTTGCCTCATTCCTTGTCCTCTCCTCCTCTAACGTCATACGTCTCTCCAATTTCCATTTGTTAAGCCCAACATCGATCGGGTTACAAATACTGCGTTGTCTAGCAAACTCACGCATCTTTTCTTTGTGATGTTTAACGAATAGGATGACGTAGTCAGGTCCATATCCTCTCTTCTGTGCAATTACTTGCCTCTTCTTCAGTTTATCCAAGAACTTAGCTTGACCATCATAATATTCCCACCTGCATTTTCTAGTGCTCTATTCAAATGAAAAATTATATCATATATGTCTTAGGAAAAGAAACAAAATACGATTTCATATTTACCACAAAAATAACCAACCTCATCATACTCAACCATATGGCCGCAATAATGGCCTATTCCAAGCTCCGAAGGGACTAGGCCATAGTTGGATTTAACACCACATTCGCACATGACAGGAGGTGCTTTGTAAATTACCCTTTTTTCTTCTTTTTTCTTAACCTTTCGCGGTTCTTCCGGCCATTGGTTCTTAGGACCATACAACCACTCCTTGAAACGACACTTCGCCATTGAAAACACCTAAATAAGTAGACATTAGTACATGAACACATATAGCTTAACATTTCAACACATGCACTTTACACTTACTTCATGTTTGTTTGGACACACAAACTCCAACGTATTCTCAGGATTTATCACAACTCGATCTCCACAATCGCACAAAAGAGGTTCCTCGAGTCGTCTAACTGTGGCTAGGTGCTTCTCCTTAGCCGTCATTGGCAGGGGGTTAGGGGGGTGGAACCCACCGCTTGAAGTGCTCACGTGGATGTCTTTCTCTAAACCAATCGTCGAAAAGGAGGTACCTAGGATCAAACATGTCTGTATCGTCGATCCACTGAAAGAAAAAGCACCTCTCATGGTCCTACACAACGAGATTCCAACAAAATATTAGTAGCATACTTACACAAATAAAGAAAAAGGATAGTTGAAATAATTTCTTACATTAAAACAACTGCATGTGTAGAAGCAACGCGCCGCTGTGTCTGGATATTTCGATTGAAAAACATGGGCCAGGAAACCATAGTCACAGTTAGGGACAGAGAGGTCAGGAGGGACGGGGGCATCTTTACTAGACACGTTGAGGTATAATTCTCGATGACGACCCCGTTTTTGCCAAAACTCCTCCCGAAATATTTCTTGCATCTAACAAAACGGATATAATTTAACAAACATAAATCAAAACATCACAAATAAATGTCAATGAGAACCATAACTACAATACAACCAATTTTGTTCTAAGAACCGAAAGCAGTTAACATTAAACCCTAAACCTATGGTTTCCCATTTGATGCACAACAATGAACCCATAACGTAACTATATGCGCCTAGGTTTGCTAGCTTTTTCACGCCTTGGCATCATCCTACGGTTGTATAATACATATATTGAGGGATAGAATGAAACCCTAAGTGATGGCGATTATTACGTTCAAAAATCCGACTAATATATACCGAATCGATGCGAAAAAAACTAGGAGGGGAGCGAGGATACCTTGCTCTCGAAGATCTACGGATCAAGTCAAAGTTTCTAAGGTCCAATATGCCGATTCGTGAGTTAGGGTGAAGTGGGGAGAGAAATAACCCGAGAGGGAGGAGAAAGAAGAGAAAGAACGCTCGGGCATGAAGCTTGGGCCGGGTTAAATGGCAGGGAGCTCGACGCCAAGATCTACGGCGCCGAGCTCTCTGTCATGTCACCTTCCACGTTCGCTTTGAGCCCAGGAGCTCGACGCCAGGGACGCTGGCGCCGAGACGTGTTAGCTCGGCGCCAGTATCAATGACGCCGAGCTAAGTGTCCATATTCTAAAATATTTCCCTCAGAGATCTATTTGTGAGAAACTTTTAAAAAAAAAAAAAAAGAAGCTAAAATATAAAAAATTTGGGCACCGCCGCCATAATAGGCCATAGCACGCTCAGGAGCAACAATTTATCTCTCTGTCAAGGACTTACAGGACTGTCTGGTGACGCTTCGGTTCTTCAGCTTTGCCAGCAGTTCCGGCACCGGAGCCTGAGAAGCCGCACCAAATGGTCGTTTCGCATGTACACAGGCGAAGCTGCCGGGGCTTTGCAGCGGAGGTGGAGCACAAGCAAAGAAGACGCGCCAAACCAGCCCTTAGTCACAGATAGGCGGAGCATCCTCTGTTTCTCTACGGTCATTAGCCGTTGTGCAGCCTATCATACTTTATTAATATAATACCACTTCATTCACGAGATCAAAACGCTCATAAATTACTTTATTTATTATTAACACAATACCATTTCATTCACGAGAAGAAAACGCTCAGAAATTATGGTGCTCAGTTTCTTCTAGATCTTGGGATCAATCAATCAGTAGACAGGATAATATGCAGCATGCTGCAGCCTGCATGTAACAGTGGTCAGGACAGCAAGTCAGCGAGAATGGCACAAGATATACGGGAGGATCAAAATCGCAGAGGAAGCAAAACCACCTACTGACGCTTCTTCAACTGTAACAAATAGAGAGAGAACCATGCATTCCCCTTTAGATTTTTGCAATGTCTTCTGTTCTTCCATCCGTCAGGCAACCCTGATCCCAGGGCCCTCTGCTTTGCATGGTTCTGGCGTCACTGCAAATCTCAAACTTCCTGTCCTCCTCCCAAAGTCGATCGGCTACATGGATTCACACAAATTAAGCCATGATAGAGCACTAACATAATCATAACTTCAGGCCCAGTAATCTTCAGATAATCTTCTTGATCAAGCACAAGGGAATTTACAGGAACAAGAGGGCAAACAAGCCTGTTTTACCATCAGTATTCTTCTCCATGCCAGAAGCAACGTATATATATTGTATACCTAAATATGCCTGCTCATAAATATACATACTTATATTTAAGATATATAAGCGATTACCATAGACCAATTATGCAACAGCAATCCCAATGCATAAAACAGTTCCCAAGATAAGCAACGAGAATCGATCAATTCATCAAAAGCATATATGTTCACATTACAATACCAATGTTAACTGATACAAAATATCCTTTGGCAAAGAAAACAGCAAACAAGATGTTCTATCCATTTCTTTCGGAACCAGAAGACTATATATCGCAGACAATGCAGTCAAACACATCTTTTTTGGGTCACTATATACAATACTATGACAAGTGTAATGTTTATATCTCTCTGTAAAGGTTGAGCCTGTTGGTGCCACCAAGCATCCTGTTAACCACGGTTGCAGCCGCCGCCCCTTGGCTTGGAGAGGTGATTTCTGACGATTCTTCTCTGATCTGCAACGATGACACAGCTTGGGCGGCTATGAAACCAGGGCAGGTAACAGACTGATGGAATGTTCCTTGATAGTATGGGCCTTGGAGGTCACTCACTTCTCCCCAAGATGGCAATGGCTGGCCAATCCCCCAATCAGCCCACCTCCCTTTGGATCTGGGAGCATACGCATGGCTGGCGCATATCAGTCCATCATCAGAGGGGTAGATATCAGTGGGTTGTGCATCCACGGTGAATTCAAAAGCAGCCGAGGCATCCCAATGGTTGCACCTGATGTGCTTGTTGAGCATCAAATGGCAGGGTTCATCGGAGTCCTCACCTATGAGAACTTGAAGAGCAACTGCTTCAGCTATGGCAGCACCTTCCTCATCCAGCCTTTGCTGTTCTTCCTTCTTCTTCTGCTTCTTCTTTTCCAGCTCTGAGATGATGGCAGCCGAGTTTGCCAGCGCTTTCTCCAGGCGGCGGCGCTTCTTCTCAGCCTGCTTCTGGCGATCCAGTTCATCCTTGGCCTGTTTCTTTTTTCCTTTCTTCAAGACTTTGCCTGCCTGATTATTGCTCATGATAGCCTTGTCCATGACAACCGTGCCTGCTGCTATTTACTACTAACTATTACCTCTGGTAGACTCCTCTACTAACAACTAGGTATAATTAGGGAAGAAAGAAGACAAAATGTTCAAAGTTCATTCTTTGGACTCCTTGGCAGGTGGTTTCCTATGAGTAAGAGCCCCCCCTGTCCGTCTTTTTTTTTTTTAATTTTGATGAGGAAGAAAAAGAAAGGAACTATTGCTAAGACGAGTGACTGCAGGATGCTACACCCACTCAGGTCTGAATGAGTATCTTATCTTGCGGAAGATGCAGTCCCAAAAGGAAACCACGGGAGAGAGCAGGAGCGAGAAATGGTAAGCGCCTGCTATTTCAACTATGGTTAGTCTTGTCCCAAACTTGTTGTTGAGCAGGCCCTGACCCATCTTAGTAGCACCAGAATTGGAGTAAAGCCCCAGCCAACCAGCTCATAAGGTTCCTTCACTGTGGCAAGAGAGGAGAAAGTTGCGATCAGAATGAGAAGGGGGCAGCAGCAGGTGCAGGGAAATGAAGCAAAGCAGGAGATGAAGAAATGTAAGCAGCATATATAATAATTTAAATAATGACAGAATATGTAGAAGAACAAATGAAACGACTTGACATGATGAATAATTGTACATTATTAGATACTACAGGAAGCAGTAGTCACTCTGAGACTCAATTTACATACTGTTGCGTTTGTAATCAAGAAAATTTCTGCATCTATCTATCTATGTAGTGAATGAAATATGTACAGTAGTAAAATTAGATGATGGTATCTGTGTCCTCTTGTTCAGGAAAAGCTAAAATGTACACATAGAAATGAGATGACAAAGTTGCATAGCAATCGAACATGAAGATGATTTTGACTCGCAGGCTCCATTAGCAACCGATGGATACACATACAGCAATTAAAGGAAAAAAAAAAGAAATTTCTACCTTTATTAAAAAAAAACTGTAAACACTTTGTATGGAAGGATCTGATGGGAGTGGCACCAGATGCAGCAGGAAAACCTCCCTATCCGTCTATCGATTGATACGTAGGAGGAAACCCTAGGTATGGGGGAAAAAGGAAACGCATCGCAACGCGTGAATTTCGCGTCATATACTAGTATGATCAACCAATTAAAGACCGAGCACCCTCAAAATTGGCAACCAACCGTTGGCAAGGGCCAATTCGTGAGTGATGATAACTGAATTATGGCACAGTTGTCCCAGATGGAACACGCAAATGACGGAAATTCGCATCATCAGGGTATATATATCGTTCCCCAGGAAACGAATTGGGCAACGTCGCAATTGACCGGCCGGCCGCTCAATTGGAGGCAAACAAAAAGTAGTCGAGCGGAGCGGACCAGACCCAGCATCATGAAATTGAAAAGAAATCGAATTGGGGGTGGGGCGGACGGATGCCGGAAGTGGCAGATCCCGATCCAGCGGAATTGGGGCGAAATCAGTACCTGCTTGAAGGCCGGGGAGGGATGTGGAATCGGCGGGCGGGCGGGGCGGTGAGGAGCCGGCGGAGTGGAATGGGATTGGCGGTGGCGTCGTCGATCCGGAATCAAAGGGGGGCCGGGAGGGGGAGGAGGAGGAGGAGAAAGCCGAAAGACGAGGACGAGGCACGAGGGGATCCGAGACGCAAGTGGGTCAACTTGGCTTGGGGCTTTGGGGGTTGGGTTGCCTTGGGCGTTGACGAATCGAGGCGGATTTCCCCCTTTTCCCTATTCCTCTCCCCTCTTATCTGTCTCTGCCAGTGGGCATCCACCGCAGCCCAATCCTGCCTCCTGCACCCATCCTTATTATAATTTTATTTATTTCTGCTCTTTGGGCTATTGGCCCTCCTTGAATTTTTTGAATGTTAGATTGAAGTTTCGGAGATATTGAAGGAGTTTTTCGGATACTAATAAAAAACTAATTACAATAGCTCGCTTGGGAACTGCGAGACTAATTTATTAAGCCAATTAATTCATCATTAGCTCATGTTTAGTATATTTATGGCTAATCATGGATTTTCTTAATTATCTTAAAACATTCGTCTCGCGATGTCCAACAAACTGTGTAATTAAGTTTTTTTTTCGTCTATATGTAAATACTCCATGCTATGCCGCAAGAGATTCGATGTGATAGTTTGGGTGAAAATTTTTGGGAACTAAACCAGGCCTTAACAGCATGTTCGCTTGCTCGTACCTGGCTTATAAGGCATGGTTTATCAGCCAACGAACAATATTTTTCTCTCACACCAAACCAGCCAACAGTACTTTCAACCATGGCTTATAAGCCAAACCAGTCCAAACGAATAGAGCGTAAGACTGATATTAGTGCTAGCTACTACATGAAAATTAGAGTAAAATGCATTGGAGGTCCATTAACTTTCGTGGGGGTGTTATTTAGGTCCATCAACTTTGAAACTATATTTTTGGGTCCATGAACTTTTAAAATGGTTCACGGCAGGTCCATACCCATTTATTTAACCTTAAATCCAAAGTACATTTATAGAAACCCCCTATCTTTCTTTATCTTCTACGCGCTCACCCTTCCTACTCAAGGCACCTGAAAAAACACAACCCGCAAATTCGTCGCCGTCGGCCCTAGTCCTGACGCTGACGCCACGGCGCATGCTACCGCCGCGGCTGGAGCGGAACGTGACTAGGCTCGTGGAGCGTTGGAGCTTCCCCGCTGCGGCGAGGTCCCGGAGCACGTGGTCGGGCAGACGCAGCGTGAACCTCTCGGTGCCGACGCCGGTGTCGGTGGTGGCAGACGCTGCGACTGCGAGCGAGTGCCCTGTGGAGTGCGAGCGTGGAAACTGTGCGGGCGCGCGGCCGGACTTGGAGTGCAACGCGCGCTTCACGCTGCCGATGCGCATCAGCTCGTCGGTCTCCTCTCTGATGATCCTCTCCTCCTATGTCTCCTCCACGTCAATGACCACCGCAGCTGTGGGTGACGGCAGCTGTAGCTTAGGCGCGTCGTCGTCGATCGGCTGGGTGTTGTCGTCGGCGCCGGGGACGAGGTTGGCACGGCAGACGGGGCAGGTGACGTGCGAGGCGAGCCACGTGTCGATGCAGTACGGGTGGAAGACGTGGGAGCACTTGGGCAGCAGGCGCAGCGTCTCGTCGTCGTCAAACTCGCTGAGGCAGACCGCGCACTCAAGCGCGCCCTTACCGGCCTTATGCGCCTTCACGTCGGCGGTGAGTGCAGGCATGGCTCCACCGACGCTGGCCTAACGCAAGCCGTTGCGGCCACGTGGAGTGCTCAACATGAGCTGCGCCATGGCTCATCCCTGGCGCTGTCAGGACGCAGCCGCGGTTGGGCCTCCAGAAGTCCACCGCGCAGAAGTTGGCCGCGTTGGGGTAGCTGCACTGCATGTCCGTGCACACGCCATAGCGCCGCACACCGTCGGGAACGCGTAGTTGTCCGGGAAGAGGCGTAGGACGTCGAACACCGGCGCCCACCCCACGGGATTCCACTCGTATACCTGGAGGTGCTCGTCGTGCTACAGCCGCATGTACTGCACCGTCCCAACGCCGACGACAGGGAGCTAGATGGTTGCCAACGGTGTGGAAGCAGCAAGCGTCGCCGCCGGATCGAACACCGCGAGGCTGCCGTTGGCGTGCGTCACGTAGGCGCCGGTGGCCTTGCTGAATACCAGGTGGTAGTACCGCTATGGTGGCTTGGCGTCGACGTAGGCGCTGAGGCTGTCGTCGGCGATGGTCAGGTAGAGCCGGTTCACGGGCCAGGAGTTCGCGACGAGGTGCGCGCCCTAGCACAGTGACTGCCCGACGAGCAGCGCGTCGGTGGGGTGGTCAAACGACTGCCACACCGTGGTGTTCCGCGCGTCGAGGAGCACCAAGTTGTCGTCGTGGGCGACAGGCATCGCAGCCACGTACCACCCCGCGGTGCCCACGGACCACACGACGGCGCCACCGGGGGCGGAGCGGAGCACGAGGTTGCCCGCGGCCGTGAGCTCCGCGGCCGCGCCCTCCCCGATGGGCTGGCCGCGGTTGGCGGACCAGACCACCTGCGGGATTCCCGCCGCTGTTGCAGTAGACGACGGCCACGCTGAGGAGGAACTCTGTGTAGGGCGATGCCTGGTGGTTGGTGTAGAAGAAGCCGAAGGCGTAAGAGGGCCCCTAGCCGACAGGGTTGAGCCACAGCAGCGCCGCGGAGCCGTCCGTGTACGTGACGTGGTGTGGGAGGGACGCGTCGCAGATCGGGCGGGAGGGGTTGGTCAGGAGTTTGACGTGAGGATAATCATGGCGATGGGACACATTTTATAGCAGAGGCAGAGCATGCAGGAGCACTGCACGGCGGCGGTGGCGGGCGGACAGCGGGATTCGCGGTGTCAGCGCGGCACACTGCGTGCGACTGCGACAACGCATAGAAGATAAAGAAAGGTATGGGGTTTTCTGCAAATGCACTTTGGATTTAAGGTTAAATAAATGGGTATGGACCTGCAGTGAACCATTTTAAAAGTTCATGGACCAAAAAATATAGTTTCAATGTTGATGGACCTAAATGACACTCCCACGAAAGTTAATGAACCTCCGGTGCATTTTACTCTGAAAATTATATAGGTGCCCCTAATTACTAAAGTTGTGCTTCAAAAGAAAATTAGTAAAGTTTGTTCGGCACTAATTAACAAAAAAAAAGAACAATCATTCTATCTAGCGAAAAAGAATGAGATCATTGCTTGTTACATAAAAATGGCATAGGTGCCCCTAATTAAACAAAGTTATTTAGCATTAAAAATCCATAGCAATTAATAAGTTCTCACGTTGTTCCTAGTTGCCACAAGACCTCGCAGGTACATATGGCAAACGAAGGACGAGCCCTCAAATCATTGTTTTTGGCAATTTTCTATGTGCGTTTCCTTCTCACACATGGCTCGCTCCCTGCCCGCACGCCCCGGCCCACCCTTGCGCACAACCCGTCTACGCGTCGCCAGATCCGCCAGAGAGGTCACGCTCATGCCCCCAGAGACTTCGCCTCCCCGATCGCACATCGCATCGCTTGAGCAGGAAGACACTGACATCGTCGGATCTGCTGGAGAGGTTGTGTCCATGGCTCATTCCCCTTCCGGCGACGCCCCTCCCCATTGGAGCCCTTCCCGGGCGCACCCCCAGCATGGCCGTGTTCGTTAATGGGGAGAAGATAGGAAATGAGGGTTCGTTAATTGAGGAGAAGATAGGAAAGAGGATAACAAGTGAGTTATCTGTGCTAATTTTTAAAAATGAATTTTAGTGCCCTGTTTTGAAAGCTGATGCTAGAGTGGAGTAGTCCAACCCCCCCCCCCCCCCCCCCCCCCCCCCCCCCCTAAAAATAGAGGAGCACTAAAATAAAAAAATAGAGCCGGCTGCTCAAGTAGTAAAGTTGCTCTTACCCTGTACCTACAAATTAAATGCAACGGCCATGGCCTCGTCCTTGGAATTGAATTCATTCTAATATTTACAATTTAGACATAGATTAATTAAGCTAATATAATTATATATGGAATATATTTGTATATTTATTGTTAGAAATATAAGGAATATACTTATATATTATATTTCTATTGTAGAAAAATGAGTTGAAGAATGTACTATAAGAGAAAGTAGAATTATAGCATAGTGATATGTCCATCTCCTACCCTATGAATATAAGATAGGCTTATTTATAAGCTTAGGCAAATACCAAGCCAAATAACATAATCCATTAAGTAGATTTTAATTCCTCCAAAATAAAGGGATCCAAACAGCTCCTAATAGAGTTGCTTGCCACTGTTGAGAGTGGGGACTCACCAAGTAAAGATGGCAATGGGGACCCACGACCCGATACCCGATGTGTATTTACTCCATTAGAGTTTAAATATAGACTAAACACACTACCCACGGGTACGTAAATGGACCAAACCCTTCACCATCGGGTACGTGGGTATGGGTATGTTCCAGCAATCCCCGTATCCGTTTATCCATGGGTGAAAAATACCCGGCCAAAAACTAAATAAGCCCACCAGGCCATGTAAAAACCTAGGTTCACCCGCTGGTCCCGCTTGGCGACTTGGCCACTGGAGCCCTCGACCGCTCAAGGAAGGCTCGACACCTGGCCTCCCGCCGTCGAAAAAAATAGGCGCGTGAGTAAAGCGCGTCGTTACCTCGTCTCGACGCTGGCAGCCTGGTACCGCAATCACCACTCGCCAAAAAAAACGCTGCCGCCGCCGAAAAAAACTACACCGCCCGCCCCTCGTGACCTCGTCTCGGCGTCTCGTGTATTCGCATCGCATCGAAGCGCCAGGAACTCGCCATGCCATGCCGGCGACGGAGCAACTCGAGCAAGAACGGTGATTGCCCTATTCCCCTTCCCCTAACCTTTTCATATCATATTCTTTGCACTTGCAAGCGCAGCACTGTAGAGGCGCTCGGCCCTCCACGCTCCGCGCCGCGCTCCTTTGCCTCTTTCCCCCCGCACTAACCAACTCCTTCACTCTGGCATCAAGGGATTTCGTGGAGGTCCTGGAGGATGGTGACCACCTGAAGCCGCCGGATCTCGAGCTCGTCGACGCCGTGAACACTCGGAAGCTGCAAGATCCGGAGGTCCAAGTTGAAGTCACCGCCGATGCTCCTGCAGCGGATCCGAAGAACGGCGCCGGTGTCGCCAGTACTCTTGCATCCAAGCCCAAGAACGGGAACGGCGCCGCTCATACATCCAAGTCCAAGAACACCACCACCAAGGAGAAGAAAAGGATCGGGGTTACTACAGCCGTGGAGAAGACGAAGCAAAAGGACGCCCGACCCCCTCTTTCTCTGGCTTCATCTCGGGAAGGTGCTGCTGCTCCTTCCGGCCGCCGCTCCTCTTCTGCAGCCACATCTTCGGGTGGAGGTGGTGCAGTAACTAATACTCGGCCTCCTAGTACTAGCCACAAGTTGCTGCAGCAACTGATGTAAGTAAACCCAAGAACAATAGTGCTAGTGCCAGATTGTATTTATTCTGACTATATGCTTCTTCTAGTTTAAATGAACCAAAGCATATCCTACCATGTCTGTCAAACCCATCATATCACCATGTCTTTACTTTCAGGTTAAATTTTTTATTTCATCTTGACATACAGAAACATTTTACTATGGACATCATGACGATGCATGCATATAGGCAATATAGCATTGCATTCAGTTAGTATACCGCTAAAATAACTTTATTTTTCCTATTTCCAGTGACATGGCTATCCTAGCTCCTCAGTTGTACTGCCGTGTTGTGCAATTACCAATTCCCCTATTGCCATATGTAAGCAGTTCAAATAGAACAAATTGACAGATTTTGCTTGTTTCCCATGTTCTGCCATACCTGTTATGTTTGATATTTTTTTATAGCATATCTTTTTTTTATTAACATTCATTCTTATTATGTCATACAGATTGAAAAAAATGAGTACTAGTCGTGATAGCTAGGGTGAACCGGTCGGCTGTTGAATTGTTGATTTTCATGTGCGTGAATAAATTATTGGCGGGTAAGGGCGACCTGCCGGGTATGATTTACCCGGCCGGATATGGGTCTGGGGAAAATTCCTCACCCATGACGGGTATGGGTATTCTGGCGGTACCAAATTTTTATGGTGGGGATGGGTCTGGGGTGGCCATACCCGATGAGGATTTACCCATTGCCATCCTTAAATGCAACGGCCATGGGCTCGTCCTTGGAATTGAATTCATTCTAATATTTACAATTTAGACATAGATTAATTAAGCTAATATATTTGTATATTTATTGTTAGGAATATAAGGGATATACTTATACATTATATTTCTATTGTAGGAAAATGAGTTGAAGAGTGTACTATAAGTTAGAAAGTAAAATTATAGCATAGTGATATGTCCATCTCCCACCCTATGAATATGAGATAGGCTTATTTATAAGCTTAGCCAAATAACATAATCCATTAAATAGATTTTAATTCCTTTAAAATAAAGGGATCCAAACGGTTCCTAATAGAGTTGCTTGCCACTGCTGTTGAGAGTGGGGACTCACCAAGTGACGAGTGGTCCCACAGCAGACGCGAGACTGCATGGATCAATGGGGAGGACGTGCTCGGGCAACGGCCCATTGGGGTGGCAGCGCTGTCATGGGCAAGGTGTCCGGCTCACTGGGCGTTTTTATTATTTCTCTAGAATTGTCTACAGAGGCGGGCAGATGAGGCAGCTCTGTTAATCGAGACCTTTTGCCACAGGCAGACGTGCTGCCTATCCTGCAAGCATTTTTTGTCCACCTCTGTAAAGAAATTCTACAGTCGTGGTATATATACAATGCAAGTAAAGCTTACATATCTGTCTTCAATGTAACATATGCATGTTATTTGTAGCCATCAGATCGAGACGATCTAGTTTCTCTTATATATGGACACATGTATGTATCTTGCCTTGATTGATCCAGCCACAACTTGCATTTTTTCCAGTCATGCAGCATGGATATTTGATGATCGCAGAGCAACGCACACAGTACAGTGCAGTCGTCGAGGCTACCCAGGTGTACTGACACTGTTGGTTGTTAACCAACAGTGTCAGTCCTCATGCGCTCGATCGTCGATATGATCCAGCAGGCTGCTGATGGAGCCTCAGCGCAGGCGATTCAGTAAGTCTCCTGCTTCCAATAATTCCGATGGACAACTCCGTCTCCACGTCCTCCATGCGCCTCTCCTTCGCCGCTGCCGCTTCCTCTTCTTCGCCGCCACCAGCAGCATCCATATGATAGTCATGGTCCTTATCATTCAGCTCTAGCAGAGGCAGGGCCTTACACTTGGATATGCAATTACAGTGTATTGATGGATCAGTCAATGATCGATCAATGGACTACAAGTTTTCACAAACGAATTAACTAGTAGCCTGGTTTTTTCCCCACACAATACCTACCTGATCACGGAGCATCGCGTTCTCCATCAAGAGTTTCTGCTCCTGTATGCACAAATATTTTGTAATTAGGTTTCTATCTTATTAAGCATTTGGAGCACAGATGTAGAGTTTGACCCATCATCAGCTTCATCTAATCCATAAATATACATACCTTCTCCCTCAAATCTAGAATTTGATCCATCAGCTTCTTTTCCTGCTCAGGGTCCATGGATAGATGCAGCAAAATGGAACAAAGATCAGTGCCTTTTTGTATCGGTAACTTGCATTGGATCATACAATATGCAAAACTAATCAAGTACTAGATACAGCTCTTGCCTTCCTTTGCCTGATTATGCTTAGGCTCTTCTCTAGCTGTGCCTCCAGTTCTTTTAGCTCCTGAACTGAACAAGATCCAAGGTTCTCTCCAAGCAGCTTCCTGTGGATTAGTTCGTGGCACGTACGATGGATTCTTAGTGTCAGTTTCCCAACATAATCTTCCTTCTCAACTAAGGAAACACATGCAAGTAGATAAATCATCTGTCAATTGTCATCACCTCTTGTATGTCTCAATTGTGTCTATCTTCTTTCCCAAGGTTGTAGCCTCATATTTCCACTTCTGTGTACATACATATAATTTAAACTGATAAACAACTTCAGCTGCAGAGAATTTTATATATGTATATGTTCGGCAGAAAAATAATCATATACATGGCATGAGACTACATGCATACATGTCGTGCATCATCCTTTTGCTCACGCTGACCCTGTTACGGCTAGTATTGCATTATTCTCGGAACATTTATGCATTAGATGTAGAAAGGTTGATTTCGTTCTATGAGCGAGATGGGACTGTAACTTAGACAAGGGAGGGAAAGGAATGAATTGGATGTACCTCTACGCCTGTTTCAACTTTCCCATTTGCAGGTGTGCCTTCTGTGTGCTTCAGGTACCGATCAATTGTATTCTGCAAGCTGAGAACTTTTCCAAGTATTAGGCTCATTGATTGGATCCATGAAGGAAATGCTTCTATCATGTACAGCCAATTAATTTACGTATAACTCCATTATATATAACCGTGCATTTAATAACAGGATTTATTCAAGAACCACCACTCCAAATGATTTTAGTTAGCCTTCCTATCTTTATGTTGTACTAATTGAGTTAAAAAATAGTTACACGTACAAAAGCAATGCTGGATCAGTAAGTAGCGTTGACATATAGTAGTATATGGGCAGCCACAGGCTTTGTTGTTGTATCATGCATTTCAATATGCACTTAAACTATAGTTTCATCTTTTATAAACAAATAATGTAAACCAATGTGTGAACAAATCAATAGCACATGTGTGAACAAATGTTCCAACTCTTTTTCAGGTACAAACAGTTATCCATGGTAATTGACTACAGATTGTCGTATATGAGCCAAACCAATGAAAACAGTGAGATAGATGCCTTTAAACGTAAACACGACTCTCTAGAAGTGGAATAGAACTAGAACTATATATATATATATATATATATATATATATATATATCTATATATATATATATATATATATATATATATATATTATATATATATATTATATATATATATATGTACCCACTTAATATTGATGAAATCTTCACTAATTCGAGAGTAATATGAGAGTAAATTGATATGAGAACTAAATTATTCACTACACAGCACTTATACAACATAAGGTTCTTACACTCTCCTTGTGGGAGTTATGTATCTTCTCGAATATTGATGTCGACATGTCACACTTTATGGTAGCTACATATTATATTCCACTTATTTTAGATCTATACCCAAACTACAACGAATGCATCTTCACTGCGATAGTAATATAGGACGCCAACTCTACATAATGTTTGATACTTTATCCATTATTACACAATATT
>NW_027096992.1:34252-62743 GCF_019320115.1 Miscanthus floridulus
CCCTCAAACTAGGTGGCATCTCACTTGGTGGCAACCAGATCACTCGAACACGAAGGTCCATGGTGTTTGAGTGGTCAGATGATGATGAAATTCTAGTGGCTCCTCCATCGAGCACTGAAGCACCTCCACGCAACACACGCACAGAGGAACAATTGAAGAGAGGTGAAGAAGTCCTTGAGCAGTGGGCGAGGGGAGTCCCCACACAGCAGGTGATAGGAGCTCCTAAGCAGTAGGTGATGGGAGTGCCCTAGTAGTAGGTGACGGGAGTCCCAGAGCGACGGGCGGAGGAAGCCCTAGAGCGACGGGCAAAGTAGAGGCTGACGGTGGAGGAGGTGGGACCTCCACCCTAGAGCATGAAAGTCGACCCCACGGCCGTGCCTAGGGGCTCAAGGAGGCATCGTTGGTTCAAGAAATTGTACCAGCAGACCAAACCATAAATATCCTTGCCTTGGAGTTACTTTGCTATTGTTTCTTAGCTTTTTGGCGATTGATGAGATGATCTGATGCAGTGCAAAGCATGCGGAGGATCTAACCCTGTCCATCTAGACTGTCGAGCAACCGAAGACTAGTCCCAGAGTAGAAGAGGTGCCGGTAGACCCCATCCCGGAGCCCCCAGTTGCTTAGCAACCTATGGAGGAGTCAACCGTAGCTACTGGTGGACTTGGTGGTGATGAGAGGTTGGCTTCAATGGTGGACGGGTCGGTGACAATGCCATAGGTGATGATGGAAACCATTGGGTATTCAGGGGTAGAGGCTAGAGCCGCCAATGTCGCGCTGGTGTTTAGAGTGGAAGGGCCTGTGGTGCTAATGGAGTAGATGACGCTGCCTAAGGCATCAAAGGGCATGGGCGGGAATGCTATGCAGCGATCGAGACCCTAGGTGGTGCCTCTAGCTGTGGTAGAGGAGGACGAGGTGGAAGAGATTGAGTGTGCTAAACCTTGACCCCAATCTATATGAATCCTTCGCAAGCGCGGTGATGAGGTGGTGGTTGTCGAGGAGGAGGACACCACCAGGGAGATGAGGAGACTGAAGTCTGCCCTTGCCGAAGTGATGAAACAAATCAAGGTCAGTACTGCATCTAGAGTGTTTGTCTTTGAGGTTGGAGATCGGAGTTCATCATTATCATTGTGCATTTGCAAGGGATAACTCAGACTACTGAGCAGCGGCACCAGCTGATAAAGAGGATGGAGCCCCTCATCGAGGAGAACAAAAAACTCAAGGAGGCGATGAACCTCATGGAGAGAAACATCCAGAGGGCCCAGTGTGAGCGAGACCTTGCAGAGTCCAACGTGTTGGACCTGGAATACTAGAAGGGCATCCTATCCGAGCAGCTAGCGACCGTGTCTAAGCAGCTATGGAGCAAGTCCAAGCAGCTAGCCACTGTATATGAGCAACTGAGGGGTGCTTTCAAGCTATTGGAGCAGCTGCGGAAAGTCTCTGAGCAAAAGAAAGGTATGTCCGATCAGTGAAATTACTTGGCATTGCTAAAGTATCATTATTACTAACAACCGTTGTGCCTGTAGAGGAACATACGAAGCTCAGCCAGCTATGCCAGGTCATCGAGCAACTCCGAGAGGAGAAGGCAAAGGAGTCTGAACGAGTAGACAAATTGGCCTGGGAGCTGAAAGGTGAGTACTTCCTGGTCGGAGTTACTGTTGAAGTAGTTTCCTTGCTTAATAGAATCTTGTAATGCTTGTAGACTACCGTCAGAGGGTCAAGGCATAGTTTGATGTGCTGGTGCAGGAGGCTAGGACCCAACGAGAGAAGTTCAACACCGTAGTCACCGGAGATAAATTGGTGCTCGACTATGTCGACCTAGAGGTGGCTCCTCAGCCTAACGATAGGCCACCACGCTCAGACACTATCATCCAGAGGTGCAAGGCGACGTGGGAGAGCTACAACCACAACGTCGTTGTTACTGCCATTACACATGCCCTTGCGGTGGTTCGGTCCCACTATCAATCCATTGGCCTTTAGGCAATAGGGGCCAGATTTGCCGAAGGGATGGGCGAGGCGGAGACCTAGCAGCTGGAGGATGAAGTGGAAGACGTGGCGAAAAAGCTGGCCAGCGACATAGACCTGTTTGGCGAGACAGACGACGATGGCGGAGCTTGGTGATCTATGTAGAGAGAATTATCTGCCACATCTGGAGAAGGTAGTTAGAGTGCGTGAGAGCATAGAAAACATTTATGTATTTGTATAAATATTATAAAGTGCATGTTTATGCAGCTTGCTCATATTTGCGGTGAAAAATCATTGTAGTAATAACCCTAATGCAATTATACATAGTATAAGTAGCATCCGAGCAATTAGTTCGTTATTGAACTCTTTGGCCTTAGCTAGCCCATAGTCTATAATGTCGAGCGTAGAGCCCGTACACGTGTAGAAGGAACATGCGTCACCAAATAACCGTAGCCGACCACCTATAATGCAGAGCGTGGAGCCCATAGCACTTGTAGGGAGAGATCGGAGATTGGGTCTTCTCCATAGAGCGTAGAGCAGAACATGTGCTATTCGGTGGTTGGTGAAATAACTTGGAGATAAACATAGTATAAGTGACATCCAAGCAGTTAGTTCTTTACTGAGCCCATGGCCTTGGCTAGCCCATAGTCTGTAACATCAAGCATGAAGCCCGTGCACGTGTAGGAAGAATAGGCGTGGCCAAGGGACCACAGCCGACCACCCATAACACAAAGCAAGGAGCCCATGGCACGTGTAGGGAGAGATCAGAGACTATGTCTTTTCCATAGAGAATACAACAGAACATATGCTGCTCGCTGATCGGCGAAATATCTTGGAGATTTGGAGAAAAGTGTTTGGTGATTTGGAGAAACCTGTTTGGCAAAATACGATGGCGATTTGGAGAAACATGTTCGGTGATTTGGAGAAACGTGTTCGGCGATATACGTTGGAGATTTCATATTGGAGTTCGTTATGGAGTAGCTTAGAGCTCGATGACCGTAATGGAGAAAAAACGGTAATGGAGACCAAAACTTTATTCATCATAAAGTGAAGAGTACATATCTAGAGCGTTTCAATGATAGAAACGTATAAGGTGTTCGTTGTGCCATGAGTTGGGGACATCAATTCTGTCTATGTCACATAGTGACATAGGTGATAAGACCCTGGTCGGATAACCTCTTTGACGATGTAAGGTCCTTCCTAGGGGGAGGAGAGCTTGTGCATCCCTTCGGTTCTTTGTTTTCTATGGAGAACGAGGTCACCGACAGCAAATGAATGACCTTTGATGTTGCGGTTGTAGTACCTCCACAAGCCTTCTAGATATTTGGTTGTGCAAACATAGGTGATTAGGCGTTCTTCGTCAGCCCTATCAACATCTTCTGTCCAAACAGCTATGGCTTGCTCTTCATCATAATTTTCCACCCTAGGTGCTCGGAAGGCAATATCCGCTGGTAGTTATGAAATGTCTTGACCCATCAGCTCGAGTGCCCACTTGACGATTCTTCCCATGGCATCCCTGTTTTGGACGAACTCACCAAGAGGGAAGAACGTCACGACCATCATTGGATGCGACTCGAAGTAGTGACGCAACTTCCTCTAGGCAATGAGGATGACGTATAGGAGCTTCTAGATTTAGGGGTAGCGGGTCTTGGAATCGGACAAGACCTTGCTAATGAAGTACACATGACGCTACACTTTGACGGCGTGTCCCTCTTCTTCTCGATCTACTTCCAGGGCAGCACTGGCCACTTGCGTGGTGGCCATAATGTAGAGTAGAAGCAGTTCCCCATCGGTTAGGGGGACCAGGATCGAGGCCTTTGTTAGGAGCTACTTGACCTTGTCAAGCGCCTCCTAGGCCTCGGGCATCTATTCAAAATGGTCGGCCTTCTTCAGAAGCCGATAGAGGGGGAGACCTCATTCACCGAGGCATGAGATAAAGCGGCTGAGCATGGCAAGGCACCGTGTAACTCGTTGTATCCTCTTTATGTTCTAAATCGGGCCCATTCACGTGATGGCTGAGATCTTCTTTGGGTTGGCTTTGATGCCATGCTCGGAGACGATAAAACCCAGCAGCATACCCCTTGGGACCCCGAAAACGCACTTCTCAAGGTTAAGCTTGATGTCGTTTGCTTGGAGTTTCGTGAAAGTTTGACCTAGGTCGACTATGACCTAATCAGCCCATTTGGATTTGACCACAATATCATCCACATAGGCCTCAATGGTTCACCCGATGGGATCCCCAAAACACTTGAGCATACAGTGTTGGTACGTAGCCCCTACGTTTTTCAGACCGAATGGCATTATGACATAGCAGAATGATCCAAATGGGGTGATAAAAGACGTCATGAGCTGGTCGAACTCTTTCATCATGATTTTATGGTACCCGGAGTACGCATCAGGGAAGCAAAGGGTTTTGCACCCTGAGGTCGAGTCGACTACTTGGTCTATGCGTGGCAAAGGAAATGGATCCTTTAGACATGCTTTGTTGAGACCCGTGTAATCAACACACATTCTCCATTTCCCACTCTTTTTTCATACAAGAACGGGATTGGCTAACCACTCGGGGTGGTATACTTCCTTGATGAACCTAATCGCCAAAAGCTTCACAATCTCTTCGCCGATGGCCCTACGTTTCTCCTCGTCGAAGCGACGCAGGCGCTGCTTTATCAGCTTAGAGCCTAGCCTAATCTTCAAGGTATGCTTAGTGACTTCTCTCAGAATGCCTAGCATGTCTGAGGGTCTCCATGCAAACAAGTCTCTATTGGCGCGGAGGAAGTCGACGAGCGTGCTTTCTTATTCGAAGAAAAGTGTGGTGCCAATGCACACCACTTTGCCCTTGGAGCCACTGGGGTCTATGAGGACCTCTTTGGTGCCTTCTATAGTCTCGAAAGACCTAGCCGACTACTTAGGGTTGGGTGTTTCTTTGACGATCTCTTCCCTGATGGACGCAAGCTCTTTGGAGGCGATAATTACCACGGCGTGTTCATAGCACTTGACCTTGCACTTGTAGACGCGCTGGAAGGAGATGCCGATGGTGATGACCCCACGTGGACCCAACATCTTTAACTTTAGATAGGTGTAGTTAGGGATGGCCATTAACTTCATGTAGCATGGACGTCCCAAGATGGCGTGGTAGGTTCTATGGAACCTGACTACCTCGAAGGTAATGGTCTCCATTCTATAATTAGTCAGATCCCCAAAGGTGATGGGCAGATCAATCTACCCAAGTGGCACGACCTGCTTTTCTAGTATGATGCCGTGGAAAGGCGCCCTGGTTGGCCAGATGCGTGATCGGTCAATGCCCATGGCATCGAGCATTTCGGCGTACATGATGTTGAGGCCGCTACCTCCATCCGTCAGCACCTTGGTGGGCCGCTTCGTGCTGATGATCATGTCAACCACAAGCGGATATCTTCCTAGCTATGGGTCACTTTCTAGGTGGTTGGTTCAATCAAAGGTTATGGCGTACTCCGACATTGGAGGAAAGTAGGTGTGGCCGGCTCGGCCGAATAGATCTCGTGGCGAGCAAGCTTCTGGCGGCGCTTGGAGTCATAGGCCGTCGACCCTTCGAAGATCATGAGGTAGGCATCCAACATCAGAAAGCCACCGTCCTTCCCCTCGGCGTTGTCCGCGGTCTGCTTGGGCTTCTTCCTTTGCTCCCCCTTGTTGGAGCATCCGGACAAGAACCGCTTCATGAGGACACAATCCTTGTATAGGTGCTTAATAGGGAAAGCATGGTTCGGGCATGGCCCTTCGAGCAGCTTCTCAAAGTGGTTCGAGGTACCCTCGGTGGGCTTTCGATCCCCCTTGCGGTTGGCGGTGGCCACGAGCAAGCTCTCGTGCCACCGCTTGTTCTTCTTCTTGTTGGGACGGTTGGAGGCACCTTCATTGGCTTCCTCATCCCGCTTCACCTTGCCTTTGAGACGGTCAAAAATCACTCCGACTGCCTCCTCGCCCAAGGCATGGCTGGTGGCGACGTCGAGGAGGTCCTTGGTGGTTCACGGGCCCTTACGTCCTAGCTTATGGACTAGGGACTCGTAGGTGGTCCCAGACAGGAAGGCTCCTATGATGTCGGCGTCGACAACATTGGGCAGCTCATTGCACTATCGGGAGAAGTACCGGATGTACCCACGAAGAGTTTCCCCGGACTTCTATCGGCGGAGAGAGCCAGAGAGGAGAGAGAGAGCGACGCTCAAAATGAATTAGGTTTAGGTGGGATACGGGGCGACGGGGGCGAGGCGGTTTATATACCCTTCCCCTTCCAATGGGCACATCCAACGGTCGAGAGGAGCACGTGAGGCAGATCAACGGCCCTAACTCGTGTCGCAGCCATGCCGATCTATTAACCATGCCATGCTTAGACCGGTACCATGGATCGAAATGGCGGCCCAGACATGGCACTATAGCCATGCCTGGGCCGGGGCCATGCTTTTTCATGCTGTGTCTAGGCCTGCCCATCGTGTTAGCGCCAAAATGGAAAAATATAGGCTCAGGGGTCCGCCACTGGCCAGCCAGCCAGCTGTTGCCATTTGTGGTTCGTCGACCCTTTCCTTTCTAAGTAATAAAAACTGCTCCTTTTTTCCTCCAAAAATGCCATCCCTGCAAATCCCCAACGCTACCAGATTGAGACCGGCCGGCAGGCACCTGCAGCTCCCCTCCCACCCCCTCCGCTCCGATTCGCCACCGGGCAAGGCATGCAGATCCATCCATCACCACCCGACCACCTCATGGTGATGGCCACCGCTGCGGCCGCCATGGACATGGATGCGCCGGCGGCGCCCGACGGAAACGCCGCCAACAAGGCGGCCAAGCAGGGGCGGCGCGGGCGCCGCGAGATGCGCCGGATCGAGGACTCCACGAGTCGCCAGGTGACCTTCTGCAAGCGCCGGAGCGGGCTCCTTAAGAAGGCGTACGAGCTGTCGGTGCTGTGCGGCGCCGAGGTCGCGCTCATCGTCTTCTCCCCCCGCGGCCGCCTCTACCAGTTCGCCTCCGCCGCCGAGTACGTACTACTCTCCTTTCCTTTCCTTGGTCCGCCTGCCCTAGCCGCCCGTAACCGCAGGTCGCGCCATGGCCTTTGTTCTTCATTCCTCTTTTGTTTGCTTCGTTTCGTCATCAGCCGTACGTGCCTACTTCCTTCTCTTTGCCGGCCATGTGTTTTTGGTTACTAATTCCAAGATTAATCCACGTCCAGTACGTGTGTGCATGAAATAGCTAGAATTAATGCCGCGGCGACATATGCAGATTATCCATTCATCATCGCTTGTTTTTTTCTTTCTGCATCCCACAAGCATGTATATACTCCCAAAAACGCTACGTTTGTCCATGTTAAAAGCTAGAATTATGTTTTTTTTAGACGGAGGGAGTATATCATACAGATACAGTAAACTGCTAGATCCACAACATTCATCAATTCGTGCATATTATTTCTTGGAGTTTAGATAGATTACAACACTGATACATACGTAGACTGACCGGTAAATTAAGTGCAAGTAGTAGAGAATCCTGCTCACTAATTCGAACAATAACGGAACTAGCACTAGCTATATGTATTTGTTTTTCTATTTTTCACTCTTCATTCAATTCATTTTTTATTCTCCCGGACCGGCCCTTTCTAAAGGTAAAAAGATAAACCTCTCAATACCCAGTCAGAATGCCCAAGAAAAGAAACAGTACCTCGCTCGCTGTGGCGATCAGTTCATTCGTACACCGTGCTTTCGTACAATTGGCAGTGGTCAGCGACATGCCTTTGACTTGCATCTGCAAATGCAGAACTACTATATGAATCGGGTTATTCTCCATTTCTTTAGTTAGTGGCAATTAGCAATTAATTCATAAACCTATAGCTGTAGCATGATTACACGAAACAACTTCTTTGTAATCAACAGTACATGAAATACAGTCAACAAACACTGTATATCTCTCCCACGCATGCCCTTGTTCTCTTTTGCATCATTGTGCAAAATCTCTTTTACCTAAAGCTAGCGCTCATAAAGTAATTCTCCATCTGAAGAGATAAAAATGTAAAACAAAAAATAGCCCTCTACTCAAACGATGTCTATATGCTAACCTATTATTACAGATAACTCTTAGTTGATCAAACGACAGATAGTCGTACCGGAACATGTATTGTAACTTGAACGCAGATCACTACCGGAGGCAGCACTCGGCAAAGGGCGATATACACTCGGCAAAGCCTTTGTCGAGTGTTACACTCGGCAAAGGGCGCTCAGTAAACAGTTTATCGGCAAAGACCTCTTTGCCGAGTGCACTTTATCGGGCACTCAGCAAAGTCTTTGCCGAGTGCCAATCCGACACTCGACAAAGAAAAGTGGTCGTGACGGCGAGCGCCACCGTGACGGCGGCTTTGCCGAGTGTCAAGGTCAAGCACTCGGCAAAGGTACCCGCTTTGCCGAGCGCCGTTGACTTAGACACTCGGCAAAGGTGGCCACTTTGCCGAGTGCCGCCGACAAGACACTCGGCAAACAGGCGACCTTTGCCGAGTGCCTGGCCCGTGGCACTCGGCAAATATGTGATGTTTGCCGAGTGTAATGGTCATTGCACTCGGCAAAGCATGTTCCCAGGTAGTTCCCAGGTAGTCACTTTGCCGAGTGTCATGGCCATTGCACTCGGCAAAGTGACTGAAAACAGTCTTTTTTATTTGTTTTTTTACATCCCATCCAAACAAACAGAAGATACATATAACAAACATCACCAACATCACATATATATCATCAACAGCACATATATATCACCAACACCACATATATATCACAAACGTCACATATATATCACAAACGTCACATGCCTCACAATATATCACAAATAAGTTCACAAGTAATCCAAGTGCTCCATCATCTTCAACCACAATTGCAAATAGAAGTACCATTAACAACCACAAGTATCATCACTGATTTGGTGAAGGATTCGCTGAAGCATGAGGATCGTTCGATGCCGCCGATTGATTCTGCACAAAGAAGAAGAGATTGCATGTGTGAGACAAGATAAATATATACCATACATGAATAAAACTTTCATGCTCCACTAGGTTTGGCCGTAAGCATGAACATACAAACTAAAACATTTATACTCATAGGAGTAGAATATTGAGGAGGTGGAGCGAATAGCGAAGGTGGCGGAACTACACCCTTAGCGGCGCCAAGACTTTGCATGTACTGAAGAATCTCTGCCATCCTCCGCCGCTCGGCCTCCCGCTCGGCCTCCACCCTCTCCATCTTCGCCTGCATCTGCTCCCGTATCCTCCTCTCTTGTTCCAGCTGGGCCTACAATATATTCACCCCAATATTACAATAATGCAAAGGAAAGGTATGAAAAAACCAATGAACGACGAATAAACCAGGAATAACCTCAAGTGCCTCCATCCGGTGGTGTGAAGTGTCCTGCCGAGGTCGTATGGCCGGGCTCTTGCTCGAATCTGGGAGAGACTGGGAGTAGCGGCCGAGTCGATTGCGCCATCGCCAATCCAGTACCGCCCATGCTTCTTGTCTCCTCCCACTCTCATGATGACTTCTCTATCAAGGTCCTCAGTGCTCGGATCGTACTATGGCCCATGGACCTCCCTTAACATCGATGTGTACTCACTGAGGCGGTTGTGGACGGTCGCATTGCTGTACGCCTCGGCCCTGTCCTCTGGGTTGTAGTCGACGTCGGACGTCGCCTTGCCCTTGTGGGCCATAGCAAATGCCTTGAAGATGGAGCAAGACTGGTCACCATGTGACGCCGACTGCGAGAAAAACAGCAAGATGATTAGAAATCATGCAGAATTGAGCGTTAGAATAAACAAATGAATTCGCGTACCCATGTTTCTGTGTATCCGCTAAGGCTGCGGCTGCCTTGATGGTGTGCTACACCTAGCATCATCAAACGCCGCTCCCGGCACAAGTTGTGCGTCTCCTCCCACTCGCGTGAGCACCACTTGTCCATCATCTATTCCCAGCACTGGGGATGCGCGGCGCACCAATAAGGAATCATCTATAGGCCATCAAGTACATGACATATTAGAAGATGAAATTAAGCCTACTTAATCTCAAAAGGAATCAGTATTAATGTTCTATATTTACTTGCAGGTATTGGTCTCGGGTCAGTGTCATGCTCCTTGCGTCCCTTTTGGTGACCTTCGTTCTAAGGACAGTCCCGTGCTAAGTTACGACGGCCTGGATGTACGCCTTGTAATGCATGTCCACGACGAGTTTTTTGCAGCATTTGGTAGCCACTGCATCTGCCCTGGCCTCATGTTTGTCTTGGCATCTAAAGAAATCCTACATACAAACACGATATATCCATTCATTATTTCAAGAATGTCCAATGAATGCGATGTATTGAGCAATGTAGTGCGAGGAGGATTTACCCACAGCTCTTACTTCACCCGCTCCGCCTTGTTGTTGAATACCCTGCGGGCCCGATCTGCAGCATTGGGGGCGGCGGTGTAGTGGTCAAACGAGTAGGCCGGTGCTGTCACTCCGGCGTACTCAACCAGGATAGGGAAGTCCTCCTTGCACAGAAGACCGAGGATGCCATTGACTTGGCGTGTGTGAGCACCTTCACTCGCCACAATCGTCCAGTTCCTGCCCAAGTGATTAAGAAAAATTATTAGTTTTTATTTTGATTTTCAACATATCATATAAAGTAGTGATAACATCTAAAGTTACTTACTTTTCCCCCTTGGGTTGAATCAGTGGGCGTCTCTCACGAGGTATCGGTCGCTGAGGGAGGCTCGCGGGACCTCGCAAGTAGACGCTCGACGAACTAGAGGAAGCAGAACCCCCTGCTATCGCCTCTTCCTTGTCCTCCTACGCGTCCTCCTATGCCTCCTCGGCGTCCTCCTAGGGCACCTACTCCTCCTCACGCGATGGGGTGGCAGGCGACGGCTCCCTCCTGCGGCTACTCCTCCTACTCTCCCCCGGTGCAGCGGTGCTTGTCCTTCGATACAAGAATGTTAGCTTCCTCATCCCACCGCCCACCATCTTTGTTCAATCACCTGCAATTAAAAAGAGTAAACCAATAAGCATAGATAAACAAGTACTTAGAAAGAGATGCAAAATAAACAAAATGTAATTACAAAATAAAATAGTATTACATGTATTAGAAATAATCTTCATGATCGGGATTAGCTGCATCATAAGTCTCATCATCACTATCAATCATGTCGAATTAATCAACACTACCCGAATGAGCAATGTTGCCATTGCCATTGTCTAAATGTAATCGCTCAAGCATTTGTAAGTCCTTCACATTTTGCACCTCATCTCCAGCGTCATCTTCAATAACCGTTTCATTGTCTACTTCCATTCCGATCGCTTCGGTTAAGTCTATCTCAAACCTCCCTTCTATTCCCTCTTTTTGAAAGAACTCTCCGTCATATGTGTTTGGGTCTAAGTTGTAATCTTCATCGTTTGGGACAGGCACTTTACCGTGTGCGATACCCTGTGCACAATATCCTAACCCTTCAGATGCCTTTTGGTTTGACACGCATATGGGAGATAATAAACTTGCATATCCTGTTGGGCCACAATATAGACATCGTCTTTTGGTAAGACGACATCCTGTCGAATTTCGACTAGACCAAGATTACAATATGTTCGTCTCGTTACTTCAGGATCAAACCAATGACATTTGAATATGACGGGATTAAAAGGTTTGGAACCATGAAACTTGAGTTCGTATATTTCTTCAATTCTTCCATAATACTTGACCTCATCAACGTCGGGCGTAAAAACTCCGAAACTTGTGGTTCTTCGATTGGGCCGACTCAGCTCGTAGCTTGTTGTGCGAAAGCGATATCCATTCACGTCATAACCGGAAAATGACCTAACCCTATAGGCAAAGCCATCGGCAACCTGTCTCAACTCGGCACGCATAGACGCATCCCTCTGGCCCTGCAAGCTCAAGCAGGATACATCGTTATATTATTCGCACGTACGAGTAACTTAGAATGTCAAACTAAGTACGAGCTAAATTGCACGGTATCTTCCGTTTGAACCAATAAATGAAATCGGGCATTCCATTTCCTGCACCCTATTTAAGAAGGGTATCTAGCTGCTGCGCGGTAGGATCCCTTGATTGACGCTAGAATTCATGAAGAAATTCCCTGTACCAACGAGAAACAAGGGGTCGGATGCAGAATAGTGACGACGTATTTAACAAGTTTGTTGAGAACTTACTGCATGTACGGCGCCACTTCGTCAAGGTTGGTCAACACGTATAGCATGATATGGCGCCACTCTTCATGATTCAAGGTCTTGGGGGTCGATGCACTTGCGCTTCCGAGTTGCCCTCGGAAAAGGCTGAGGTTCGATTCATTTTTGCCAGCATTGTAACGAGAGGGTAGATTATGCATGCTAGGGAGGTTGTCACCATAGTATGTTGTTGTGAAGTTCGTCACCTCCTCCAGAATGTATGCCTCTGCAATGGAAGCCTCGATTTTGCATTTATTTCTATATTTCTTTTGAAGAACCTTTAGACATCTCTCGATTAGATAGCACCAACGACCCTGCACGGGCCCACCTATTCGTGCCTCATACGGGAGGTGCAAAATCAAGTGCTACATCGAATTGAAGAAGCTGGGTGGAAAGATCTTTTTCAACTTACAGAGCAACACAGGTGCCGTTCTTTCCAAGTCAGCAATCACAGTCTGAGATAACTCCTTGGCACAAAGCTGGCAAAAGAAATAGCTCAACTCTACCAGCACTAGCCAGACATGCTCAGGGATATAGTCTCGAACCATTGCCGGAAGAAGCCGATCAATCCATATGTGGTAGTCATGACTCTTTATCCCTAAGACTCGCATAGTAGATAAGTTCACTCCCCTCCTCAGATTAGCTGCATACCCATCAGGGAACATTAATGTCTAGATCCATTCTAGTACTTCCCTCTTTTAGGGCTTGCTCAAGACAAAATCGGCCTTAGGCCTTCTCCATGTCTTGCCGCGACTAGAAGGCTTCATATATTGGTTTGGTCTATTGCATAACGTTGCCAGATCCACTCTAGCCTTAACGTTGTCCTTTGACTTGTCAGGAATGTCCATGATTGTTGCCCAAAGTGCCTCGGCGACATTCTTTTCAGTGTACATTACATCAATGTTGTGTGGAAAGAGAAGGTCATCAAAATAGGGGAGCCGAGTCAAGCCTGACTTATGAGTCCACATATGTTGCTCTCCATATCCCACAAAACCACCTTTTGGATTGACCACGAGACCATCTATCTGTTCATGAACCATGGCACCAGTCATTATCGGTGGTGCAGGGTCTGTCACTATGACACCTTTCGTAAAGTTCTTGATGTCTCATCTGAATGCATGGTCAAGAGGGAGGAATTGCCGATGTTTATCGAACGATGAATACTTGTCACCATTCTGCAACCAAATGAACCTCAGACCTTCCTTGCATACTGGGCATGGGAATTTCCCATGAACACACCAGGTGCAGAATATCCCATACACCAGGAAGTCGTGCAGGGAGTAGTGGTACCAAACATGCATTTTGAAGTTTTTCTTTGTAGCTCGATCGTATATCCATACCCCTTTCTCCCAAGCACGGACCAATTCATCAATCACAGGCTCGATGAACACACCCATATTATTCCCCGGGTGTCTAGGAATTATCAACGACAAGAATACGTTTTGTCGTTGAAAGCATACGTCGGTGGGGAGATTGAGGGGGATAATGAACATGGGCCAACATGTGTATGGGGCAGTCACCATAAGGATTGAACCCATCTGTTGCCAGCGCAACACGTACATTACGAGCCTCTTTAGCTTTCTCATGATGAATGCCATCAAAGTGGGTCCATGCTTCACCATCGGATGCATGTACCATCCTGTCAGGATTGTATCGTTTGCCATTTTTGTGCCATGTCATCTGTTTCGTGGATTCCTCGGTCATGTATAGCCGTTGGATCTTCGGTATGAACGGAAGGTGCCGTAGGATTATCACAGGAATATCAAGCTACCTCTTCTGGCCATTACCAGAATCTACCTCTAGGAACCTAGAGGATTTACACTTTGGACAGTACTTTGCTTTCACGTATTCTTTCCTAAATAGGAAGCACCCCTTCGGGCAAGCATGTATCTGCTCATACGGCTTCTTAAGTGCATGAAGGAGTTTCTGTGACTCGTGCATGCTCTTTGGCAGAAGGTGACCCTCCAGAAACAGGCTGCCAATAACTGTCGACATACCATCGAAGGCATCTCGACTCAGGCTATATTGGGACTTTAACGCCATTATGCGTCCAATGACATCCAGTTGAGAAACCTTTGTCTGGCCGTGAAGGTGTTTCTGTGCCACAGCAAACATGTCGTAGAACGCCTTTGCAGTTGCCTCTGGCTCCTCCTCCGTACGTCTTTCAACGAACTGTGCCTCATGATAGTCATTTAACATGTCTGCTACCCCGACATCAGCATCATAATCCTCGATGCGTGGTCTCGCCACCTCCTCTTCATACGATCGGCTTCACCATGATAGACCCAACAGGTATAGTCTGTCGTAAATCCATTCTTTCAAAGATGTTCCCCTATGACCTTCTTCGTTTGTCTTTTCCTATTTGCACATTTGTTGTAGGGACAACAAATTTTACTCGCTCCTTTAGCAGCCACGCTAAATGCCCGTTCCAAGAAAGCATCGATCTTGTTAATCCATTCATTGGTGACCTGACCCTGACTTGCGTGGCCCATGTACATCCACTCACGGTCCTCCATCCTCAACATATATAGCGACGAGTAATATAAACATCAATTGCATCTACACGACGTTCCTACTATCTAATAGGTGAGGATAGGTCCTAATCCCACGCGAGGATCCATAGATGAGGTTAGTTTCCATGCTCTACTCCTATCCGAGACAGAATTTCGGTAGCACCTCCCCGCTGTTCTCCAAATACACGTCCTGCTAGAGAGAGTGTGTATCCGGAGAACAAAAGGGGATGATGTCGAAACTCTGTCTCGGATCGGAGCAGACCATAGAAACTAACCCCACCTACGCATCCGTGGGCTGTCCAAAAAACGTGGACAATTCAAAACAGATACGGTTTTAGATATAGAAATATCTGCATATTTCTAGTCGTATCTCTTTCGAACGGGAGATGTCTAACTGGGTTACGTGATCTACGACCATGATACGGAAAGAGGGGTTATACCTAGGGTGGCGGTGGAGTCAGGCCAGCGGGGCCGTGGCGGGTCGGTGCAGTGGCGAGGCGATGCGGTGCAGGCAGACCCGCAGCGGCGAGGAAGGCCATCGGGGTCGTCGAGGTACTCCAGCTCCGCTCCGACGGGCTCTTCTCTACAAAAAAAAGAAACATAAAACTGTCAATACAAAATTTCGGCAGCACCTCCCCTACACGGTGAGGTTTCCAAAATCTGCAAGAAAACCAACGGCACGCTGGCTGACCTGCACATATATATGAACGGCACGATGGCCGACATGCATAAGATTATGTAAGGAACACCTAGCAACGTAATCAGGATAAGCAAGGATCAGGGATTACAAATTCAGGATCTGTATCCCATTACTAATATATTCCATAAGCTATATTAATTTATGACAAACATCAATCCATGCATCCACAATCCATCCATGCTAAACCTCAGATTTGCAACTATGCACCATAACCAGCGTCCACGAAGGCACCCTAACCAAGACATCTTAATCTATTCATGCATCCACATCCATCAGGCGGAGACGGCATAGGGGCTCACCACTGCAAGGTGACCGAGATGGCTGGATGCGGGATGCCTCTGCTGCGGGGCTGCACCGCACCCCGGCGGCGTTGCTGCGGCGCCGCTGCAGGAGCGCATGAGGGTGAAGGCGCCGTTGCTTCGGCGGCCTCCTTCTCTTCCTCCTTTTCCTCCTCTCCTCCTCTCCTTCTCTCTTTCTCCTCTTCCTCCGGCGGCGCGGTGCTAGTGCGGGAGGCGCTGGCACGGGCGCGTGGGCGGCACTGTGCTGGCGCGCGGGCAGCGACGACGCGGGCGCGAGCGGGGGGCGGCGGTGGCGCTGGTGCGTGCGCGCGGGCGGGCGCGGGCGCGCGGGCAGCGGCGGCGCTGGCACGTGCGCGTGTGCGTGTGTGCAGTGTGTGTGGGCCGGCCCAGCCGGTGGGGTTAAATCCCCCTTTGCCGAGTGCCCCCGATTTGGCACTCGGCAAAGGTTTTTTTACTTTTTTTTACTTCTTTGCCCAGTGCCACCTGGCCTGGCACTCGACAAAGAGGTTTTTTTTTAAAAAAAATCTTTGCCGAGTGGCCCCGATCTGGCACTCGGCAAAGTATTTTGTATTTTTTTAAAATTCTTTGCCGAGTACCAACCGGGCTGGCACTCGGCAAACAGGGGTTTTTTAAAAAATTTTAAAAATCTTTGCCACACTTACAGCTCGCTTTGCAGTCTTCTTTGCCACCTTGTTCTTCTCTATATTGTCCACACTCCTATCATGGTACAAGCGTCTATAGTATTCTTTCTTCTCCTAAATAGCCTTTTGAACTTTCTCGTTCCACCACCAAGTATCTTTAGCCTCGCCTCCACTTCCTTTGGTTACCCCACACACCTCTGAGGCCACCTTCGGAATGTTGGTTGCCATCTTCTCCCACATGTTGTTTATGTCAACTTCTTCCTTCCAAGAGCCCTGTTTGATAACCCTTTCCCTGAATACTTCTTACGTCTTCCTTTTAGTTTTTACCACTTTGTTCTTTCAAACTTAACTTGTTTATCTCTACGGGCACGCACCTGAAAACGAAAGTCTGCAACCAAAAGCTTATGTTGAGAAACAACACACTCCCCTGGTATCACCTTGCAACCCAAGCATGCTCGTTTGTCCTTTCTTCTTGCGAGGACAAAGTCAATCTGGCTAGAGTGTTGTCCTCTACTGAAGGTCATTATATGAGATTCTTTCTTTCTAAAGAAAGTGTTGGCTATCATTAGATGAAAAGCTACCGCAAAGTCCAGAACTTTCTCCTCCTGATTCCTACTACCATACCCAAAACCTCTATGAATTGTCTCAAAACCTACGCTTGTAGACCTACATGCCCATTAAGATCTCCTCCTATAAAAAGCTTCTCACTACTAGGTATAGCTCTAATCAGGCCATCTAAGTCTTCCTAGAACTGTCTCTTAGCACTCTCATCGAGGCCTACTTGAGGGGCATACACACTAATTACGTTCAAGACCAAATCACCAATGACAAGCTTGACTAAGATAATCCCGTCTCCTTGCCTTCTCATTCCTACCACACTATTCTTGAGGCTCTTATCAATCAAAACTCCTACTCCATTTCTATTCGTGACTGTCCCTATGTATCAAAGCTTGAAACCTGTATTGTCCACCTCCTTCGCCTTCTAACCCTTTCCATTTAGTCTCTTGAACGCATAATATATTTACACGCCTCCTAGTCACGGTATCAACTAATTCTCTTAACTTACCTGTAAGCGACCCTATATTCCAACTACCTAAACGGATCCTAGTTGGTTCAACTAGCTTCCTTACCCTTCGCACCCGTCGACTCAGATGCGAAGACCCGTGCTCATTTTTTACTACACCCGGGCACCGATGTAGCGCGCCACTAAGGATGCGACGACCCAATCCTTGCTCACTTGACACCGTGCCCAGATCACGACACGGCGCGTCACGGGGGTGACGACCCGGCCCTTGCTCATTTAATACTATACCCAGGTTCCAATATAGCGCGTCGCTAAGAGGGTTACGCCCCAACGGTTTTCTTTCGGGTTTCATCTCCATTAGAATGTCTAGATTTAACGCTGGCTCGCCACGTCTATCACAACCCTCCTCCTTTACCAGGGCTTGGGACCTGCTATGTTGAAACAACATAGGTGGAGTTACTTCTTAATCTGATGAATGACATATATTTGATTTCATCTTTCTAAGCTCATTAATTTGTGTTATTTCTCAATACTGTTGGTTCCTGATTTGGACTATGCCCTTCAAGCCCACTATCACAAAAAAATATTCATAATCGTTTCATTTGGATCCAGACCTTAATTAGAAGAGCTATTTAGTTCAAAAGATACTACCTTCCTCCTGAAAAAGATGCAATTCTAGTTCTCTTCTTAGTCAAATTATCTAAAGTTTGACCAAATTTATGTAAAAGGGCATCAATATTTATGTCACCAAATAGCTATAATTATTAAAAATATATTCAATGAAGAATGTAACGGTACTTCTTTGGTATCATAAATATTGATACTTTTCTATATAAACTTGGTTACACATAAGATGGTTTGACTTGGAACTATGCTATAGAATTGCATTCTTTTCTGGATGGATGGAGTACTTATGGAAGAATTTCATTGAATACATATAGTGGAGTTAAATACACCGGCGGCCCTTAAACTTGTGGCATTGTGCCACTTAGGTCCACGAACTCCCAAACTCGAAATTTGACCCCTGAACTTGTTAAGCGGTGCACCACAGGTCCATACCCCTTCGAGAGATGCTGACTAGGATGAAATTTTACGAAAAGCACCCCAAGTCATGTTCTACCTCCGTATCCCTCGTGGCCATCCATTTCCTCACGAAAACGGGATGTGAACATGTTCTCCCTCGCAGTTGCTTCCCTCGTGGCCGGTCGTCCACCTGCACGGTCCCCGGCGCCGCTTCCCTCGCGGCGGCGTGAGAAAATGGGATCGGGCTGGCCCTGCCGGGATGCCTGGCCAGCCACGCCTCTGTGGACATGATGCTGTCCCCGAGGTCGCGGACGCCCTGGTATAGCAGCACGCTCCCGGAGCTTGCGTGCCCATGACGTCCGTCGCATAGTTCACCTCTGGGGCGCCAGGAGCCAGTGGGAGCAGCGTTGCCGGCCGTTGTGTCGCCGTTGTCCACGGCAGTGCTGTCGCTGGCGTCATCAGATTATTGATGCTGCCACGATTGCCACCGGATTAGCCAGGAAGAAGAGGGCACCGTCAGCAACAGATGGCATGGTGCAACGCCTGCCCCCTATGGCCTGTGCTCACCATGCCGACCACGGTTGGAGGGGAGGTCGCTGCTGCGGTGAATGGCCGCGTCAGGAAACGTGCGCCCAAGGACAAGGACAACAGCAAGCCGGAGTCATCCAAGCGCCTAGGCAGAGGGCCGCCGCTAAGCAGCGGCAGCGAACGGCAGTAGAAAGGACACGATCACCGCCGCCAATGCGAAAAACCTCGTCATCGAGAAGCAGCCGCTGCTAGCAACGATCTTCAGATCGTCCCTGTTCTACCGCTACCAACGCCAAGCAACAGGAGGAGAAGGAAGCAGAACGCCGCGGCCTTGCCAAGCGGCGGCAGCAGGCGCAATGTGGTCGCTAGGAGGAGCAGCACGGTCGTGGCGGCAACGACAACAGTGAAGAGGCGCACCATACTGACATGGCTGATCGACACTGGTTTCCTGTCCGACAGAGAGAAGGTGTTCTACGTGCCAGTGAACAGCGGCGAGGGCAAGGTTGTCTCGGGCGTGGTCACCAGGAGTCCAGGACGGGAGTCCACTGTGGCTGTTGTGACGCCGTCGTGTTGCTGCTGGCGTTAGAGGTGCACGCCGGCCGTGATCCCGTGCAGCAGCGGTCGTGGGAAAAGCTCCTGCTGGTGTCTGGCAGCTCCCTCCCGGACCGCATGCAGGAGGCGTGGGAGAAGGAGAAGCCCACTACTGCCGATGCATGCTGTGAGCCTATGACAGCACCCGCCCTGCGCGTCTGATGCTTATGACAGCACCACGAGGGAGACGACTGGCGGCGGACGCCACGGGCGAGGGAGACGGACGGTGGGTCGCGAGTGCCGTGGCCAGCCAGACGTAGAACATGTTTATAGCAGGGTGTTTTTTGTAAAAAAAATTATCCTAATCAGGGCCTCCGGAATGGGTATGGACCTACGGTGCACCGCTTAACAAGTCTAGGGAGTCAAATTTCGATTTTGAGAGTTCATGGACCTAAGTGACACAGCGCCACAAGTTTAAGGGCCGCCAGTGTATTTAACTCCATATAGTGGCTACAACACATGTTCGTTATCATGGTTTCGTACATATATGGTAGTTGGGTCACTTGTGACTTGTGCACCATAGATATGGTATTCTCCAGAAGATAATCTCCTTGTGTATTTCCTGATTTTTCGTGCATACTATGGAAGTCATGTGCCAACCAAAAAGAAGAATGAATATGAATAGTTCATATCAAAAGGGAAACACCAAAGCCCCACAAACTTTCTTCTTAAAATAATCCATGTTAGCACATTTAGTCTTTGAATACTTAATTATCCACAACATATCAAGGTTTTCAAAATGTCTAGTCAATCCTAGTCGTCGCCACTGTAAAAACCATCTGATTAGTCACCATTAGTCATTGACGACTAGCCAACTAGTTGACTCGATGGTATAGCTAGCTGTTATGTATATTCCAGGACCGATATATACTATACATTATATTGTATAAAGCTAGAGAACCAACCAACAAGTAAGCATAGTAGCAGAGATCAGCAACAGTAGTGGAGCATGAGGCAAAGCAGCATCCAGCAGAGCAAGAGGCAAAGGGAAGAATCGTAGAGGAGGCAGAGGACATAATCACTGTAGCAGCAAGAAGCCAAGAAGATGGAGGAGTACCGAAAGGACAACAGGAGAAAACTTCATCATTTGTTAGAGGAGAAGAAGGAACCCTAGGTGCCGCTGCTCGGCGGATGAATTGTATATTGTGCGTGCCTTGCCCTTGCGTTTGTGGGGATGGGATCCCCTAGACAAATCCCATTAGTGATTGAGGAAGAGTAGCCCACCAAGGAAGTGAAGAGAGTTGGTGCAGCTAGATGAAGAGCGCTGGCCACAATGTGAATTGATGTTGCGTCGGCAGCTTGAAGCGGATGCATGACGGCGCACACAAGAAATCATGGACTAGGAATAGGCATGAGTCTAGCTTCTTTCCTGTAAGGCTCTTGCTTTGAAAGATAACCCTAATGGGACAAATATTGGTAGCTGAAACCAAGCCCTCGTGCATTGGCTAGTCCGACAGCAACACAAACCTTGTTGCTCCCTCCATAATCGTCTGATTAACTGTGATTAGGTGACAGCTAATTGGATGACTTGTATCTTGGTCAACCAAATCAGATCGATGGACTAAATCGGAGGTAGTGGGCAATTCGGCTAACTAATCGCATTAATCAGACAACTTGTAAAAATTGTAACATATGACGTACTCGGAAACACAACTATCTCGGAGAACCTTTAAAAACAAACATATGACAGTATATTAACTATTAACAATAATAATTTGTATAAGGATATGTTAACTTATTAGATTAGATTCACTTATCCCTAAGAATCCTTTTTATTGATGTTCAATATGATGTAGTTTAATTACTGACGATTTAATTAGTACTGGCACTATTGAAAATAGCAAATGCACGCTTGAGAATGTTCTAGAGAACTTGAGACCTTGCATGAGTCTAGTTGCCATGCTTATGCACTAGAACTTGTTTTCATGCTCAATAAGTTCACAATATTGGTGAACCTAGTAAGTTTCTAACACAGGAATACACTTGTCACATTTTCCCCTGGTTTACCTACACCTATATATAAGGATATGCCACCCTTAACTTGTCATAACAAGCAATCGTGTGAGAAAGTCATGGAGGCATAGCATAGGTAGCCACTATATTGAGAGTCACATCCCATGGGTCGATGCCATGAGTACTACCTATAACAATAAAGGGACTTTGAAAACCTATGAATGGGGTTGTGGATTGACGTTGGTTAAAACTATGGCCAACTTTGCAGATATAAAAACCTACACAAATTCTATATAAATGTGCATTGCCTTTTTATATGTGTTCCTATCTCTATCATACAAAAGTTTGCACCCTAGGTTCCAATCCTAACAATTACACGTGCATTCTGTAAGAGTTAAAACACACAAGCAAAGGTGCAAGAAAGTGTTGACACCAATTTTGGCATATCCAAAGTGTGGTAAAAACATATCAAATAAAATACATAGATGGTGAAATTTCATCTAAAAGAAACATAATATTCCTAATAAAAAATAAAAGTAACTGGCTATGAAATTTTATGCACCCTTTAATTTTGGAATCTTGTGGTAGTGCCCCAGGTTTGGAACTTTTGGGGGAACATAGTTGTCTCCATTGCTTGCATTTGCTTTGGATTGGAAGACTTTGATTTGTTACGCTGACTGGTTTTTGTCAAATGACTTGTTCAATGTTCTTCGCTAACAAGACACATGATGCATTTAGTTCTCAATGTTTGTAGCATTCGAGGACAACTCTTCAAAAGTGATTGGCCGCACACCTTGGAGGTAGATGGTCATGTCTAGGCTCAAATTGTTCATGCACATATGAACCCTTATGGTTCTATGATTGGTTCGGGGCTCTAGAGGCTTAGATTTCTCCCCATGTTAATGAAGTTGTTATGACCGGTTTGCAATATACCAGATGCAGGCCCATTAGTGCCTAAAGTAGCCCATTAGCATATTTTTATTATCCCCTCAATATTTCCCTAGAGTATAAATAATTGTAATCAGGCACAATTATGATTAAGCAAAGAGTAATCTACTTACTCAGCTTCCCTTGGGAGCCGGGAACAGCCCTAGCCGCCGCCCCTTCTCCTGTTTCTCTCAGCCGCCGCGACCACGGCACCCCGCCGCCGTTCCGCAGCCTTCAAGCCTCGTCCAGCCATCGCACACTCATACAACCTTCGATCCACCAGAGACAAGGCTCACGTACGTATCAACCTGGTATCAGAGCCATGTCGATTCCTCTGCCCACCTCCACGATGCCCCCGCTCGCCGCGACTGAACCGGCCGGCACCACCGCGCTGCTCCAGGCGGCTGCGTCCACATCGGCGCTGGTGCCGACCCTATCCCTGCCGATGGGCGCCCCAGCAGTGCCGCGCGCTGTTTTCACACCGGAGCAGATGACGGGGGCCATCGTCGACCTCAGCCACGGCATGGCCGAGATGCGACTGACGATGCAGTCCGTCCTCAACCTCCTCAACTCGACGCCGCAGCAGTACGGCGTGCCACCGCATCAGCCGGCCCTGCCGCCGCCCCTGTACACGGCCCCTCCGCACACGGCTCCGAACTCGTACCTCTACGGGATGCCCAACCCCGCTGGACCCTCGACCTCACCACCGCTGCCATCGACTGGCGTTCCGATCCACATGATTCGCTTTCTGGCTTCACCGTCCCAGATTCCAGCATGGGCGCTGGGCCACTCTAGCCCCGCCTCCACGATGACTCCGCCCCGGACGCACGTTCCCGATCATGGGGCTCCGGTGGTGTCGGGTACCCTCTACGGCGGGATGGATGGCACCCTCTTCCACGGCAGCAGCGTCATGCCCACGGCCACCAGTGCACCAGGCTACAACGAGGGCGCCCACGAGGGTGGTGCTCCTGCATCTGCGCAGGGCCACGGGCCACCGAAGTTCCACAAGATCGAGTTCACGACATACGACGGCTCCGTCGATCTGCTGAACTGGCTCACGCATTGTGAGCAATTCTTTCAGGGCCAGTTCACTCCGGCGTCGCAGCGCACCTGGATGGCATCTTACCACCTCACTGGAGCGGCCTAGACGTGGTACTATGCCCTCGAGCAGGACGAGGGTATGCCGCCGTGGGATAGGTTCAAGGACCTGTGTCGCCTTCGCTTCGGCCCGCCCGCCCGCGGCACCCGCCTGGCGGAACTGGGCCATCTGCCCTTCCACTCCACGGTGGAGGAGTTTGCAGGATGCTTTCAGGCGGTCCTAGCTCATGCCCGGGGCATCTCTACCCGCCAAAAGGCGGAGCTCTTTGTGGGCGGCCTACCGGATCACATCCGCATGGACGTGGAGATGCACGATCCCGGCGACCTCTAGACGGCCATGTACCTGGCGCGCACCTTCGAGCGCAAGGCCGCGGCCTTGGCAGCGCCAACGCAGCGTGGCGCCCGTCCTTCCCAGCGGTCGGTTCCACCGGCTCGGCCGGCCGCCGGGGGAGGGACCTCGGCCGGGACGACCACCTCTACAGCACCCACACCTCCTGGCTCCGGCACACCACCCTAGGGCCGCACGTTTCGCCACCTGTCGCCTGCGGAGCTGCTCGAGCGCCGTCGCCAGGGCTTATGCTACAACTGTGATGAGCAGTATGTGCGCGGCCATGTGTGCCAGCGCCTATTCTACCTGGAGTCCTCGGACTACATCGACGACGAGGAGTTTCCGGCTGCGGCGGACGCCGTGGGCGCGGCAACCGAGGACTCCACGGCGCCACTGGACGGGGCAACTGCTAATTCCCTTGTTGTTTCCGTCTATGCTCTTGCAGGGATCAGAACGTTCCACACTATGCTGCTGCCCGTCATGATCAACGGCGAACGCCTCCTCGCCCTGCTAGACATAGGCTCCACCCACACTTTCCTCCAGGGCGTGGCAATGCGCCGCCTCGGGCTCGTGCCGCGGGGGGGCGACCAGCTCCGAGTCACCGTCGCTAACGGTGAGCGCGTGTCGTGCGAGGGGATTGCTCGTGATGTCCCCATCAGGATTGGCGACGAATCCTTCCCCATCACCTGCGTGGGGCTCGCTCTCGGCTGCTTCAACTTCATCATCGGTGTCGACTTCCTCGAAGCGCTAGGTCCCTTGCTGTGGGACTTCGAGAGGCTCACCGTGTCCTTCCAGCGGGGCGACCAGCGCGTCACGTGGCAGTGCGTGAGCACCCCGGCGCTTCGACAAGTCAGCAGCGACTGGCTGCGACCACTGCCGACCAGCAGCGCCCGCTGCTGGACTAGTTGCTCCAGCAGCACGGGGCCATCTTCGACGCGCCGCGCGGCCTTCCCCCCGTGCGACCCTACGACCACCGCATCCACCTTCTCCCGGGGACCGCGCCCGTGGCAGTGCGGCCCTACCGGTACCCACAGCTGCAGAAGGACGAGCTGGAGTGGCAATGCGCCGCAATGTTGGCGCAAGGCATCATCCAGTCGAGCACGTCGCCTTTCTCAGCGCCGGTCCTGCTTGTCAAAAAGTCAGACGGGTTGTGGCGCTTCTGCATCGACTATCGAGCGCTCAATGACAAGACGTCCAAGGACAAATTTCCGATTCCGGTGGTCGACGAGCTTCACGGGGCTCGCTACTTCACCAAGCTCGACCTCCGGTCTAGCTATCACCAGGTGCGTATGCACCCGGCGGACATCGAGAAGACCGCCTTCCGCACCCACCACGGCCACTTCGAGTTCCTGGTGATGCCATTTGGGTTGTCCAACGCCCCGGTGACGTTCCAGGCCTTGATGAATGACGTCCTCCGGCCTTTCCTCCGCAGATTCGTGCTGGTCTTCTTTGATGACATCCTGATCTACAACACGTCGTGGTCCGAGCATCTCCAACACATGGGCCTCGTCTTCTCCGCCTTGCGCGCTCACGGCCTCTACCTCAAGAGGTCGAAGTGCTCCTTCGGGGCGCTCTCCGTCGACTACCTCGGGCACGTCATCTCCGCCGATGGCGTCGCTATGGACAGTGACAAGGTGGCTGCGGTCGCCTCTTGGCCGACGCCGCGGTCACCCCGTGGCGTGCGCGGCTTCCTCGGGCTTGCGAGCTATTACCGCAAGTTCATCCGCGATTTCGGCTCCATCACGGCGCCCCTCACGCGTCTCCTGCGCAAGGAGGCGTTCGTCTGGACGGTAGAGGCGGAGGATGCCTTTGCCGCCCTCAAACGAGCCCTCTCGTCGGCCCCTGTTTTGCAGATGCCGGACTTCACCCGCGAATTCGTCATCGACTGTGACGCATCCGGCGCCGGCTTCGGCGCCGTCCTCCACCAGGGGTCGGGCCCCCTGGCGTTCTTCAGCAGGCCGTTCGTCGCACGCCATGTCAAGCTGGCGGCCTATGAGCACGAGCTGATCGGCCTCGTACAGGCGGTCCGGCACTGGCGACCGTACTTATGGGGCCGCCGTTTCCTCGTCCGCACCGACCACTACAGCCTGAAGTTCCTCCTCGACCAACGGCTTTCCACTGTTCCGCAACATCAGTGGATTAGCAAGCTGTTCGGGTTCGACTTCGCGGTCGAGTATTGTCCCGGCCGACTCAACTCGGCGGCGGACGCGCTGTCCCGCCGCGACGAGGACGCGGTGGCGACGTTCGCTTTGTCCGGGCCGTCCTTCGCCCTCTACGACGACATCCGGACAGCCACCACGGACGACCCAGTAGCGGGCGGCCTCCTGCAGCAGCAAGCTGCGGGCGCCTTGGAGGCCCCTTGGTGCACCGCGGATGGCTTCCTCCTCCATGGCAAACGCGTCTACGTCCCCGACATGCAGGACTTGTGCCACCAGGTGGTGACCCTGGTGCACACTGCGGGCCACGAGGGCGTTCAAAAAACCCTTGTGAGGCTGCGCGGCGACTTCTACATTCCCGGCGACCGCAAGCTTGTGCAGGACTTCGTACGCACGTGCGGCGTGTGCCAGCGCAACAAGACGCCAACGATGCAGCTGGCTGGTCTCCTTTAGCCCCTGGATGTGCCGTCCCAAGTATGGGCAGACATCTCCATGGACTTCATCGACGGCCTTCCCAAGGTACATGGCAAGTCCATGATCTTAATAGTGGTGGATCGCTTCTCCAAGTACGCACACTTCATCGCCCTCAGCCACCCCTACACCGCCGCTTCGGTCGCCCGCGCCTTCTTCGAGGGGATTGTCCGGCTTCACGGCTTTCCCAACTCCATCGTCAGCGACCGTGATCCCGTCTTCACCAGCCACTTGTGGAGGGATTTATTTAAGCTTGCAGGTGTGCAACTGCGCCTCAGCATGGCCTTCCACCCCCAGACTGACGGCCAGTCTGAGGTCGTCAACAAGGTGATCGCCATGTACTTGCGTTGCGCGACTGGCGATCGCCCGCGCTCGTGGGTGGACTGACTACCGTGGGCGGAATACTGCTACAACACTTCGTACCACACGGTGCTTCGGGCGACTCCTTTTGAGGTGGTCTACGGCCGGGCCCCGCCTTCCATTCTGCCACACTAGGAGGGCGCTGCTGAGACGGAGGCTGCGGACACCATGCTCCGGGATCGTGACGCCTTCCTGGTCGAGGTCTGGGAGCGCCTTCTTCAGGCGCAGCAGCACGCCAAGGACCGCTACGATGAGCACCACCGGGCCGTGGACTTCAACGTCGGCGACTGGGTCCTACTCTGACTTCTTCACCGCCCCACCCACTCGCTCGCGACGCCGGCCAAGGGCAAACTCCGACCACGCTACGCCGGCCCGTTCCAAGTTCTGGAACGCATTGGGCAGGTCGCCTACCGCCTGCAACTTCCCGAGGGCGCATGTCTCCATGATGTTTTCCACGTCGGGCTGCTCAAGCAATGGCGTGGCGATCCCCCTGCTACACCGGCGGCAGTGCCACCCGTCCTAGATGGGCGCCTGTTGCCCACTCCTGAGACGGTTGTCCGTGCTCAGTTGCGCCGCGGAGACTGGAAGTTGCTGGTCAAGTGGCACGGCCTTTCCGAGGAGGATGCGACGTGGGAGCCCCTCAACGATTTCAAGGCCCTCTACCCCAATGTCCAGCTCGAGGACGAGCTGTTTGTCGAAGCGGGGAGAGATGTTATGACCGGTTTGCAATATACCAGGCGCAGGCCCATTAGTGCCTAAAGTAGCCCATTAGCATATTTTTGATTATTCCCTCAATATTTCCCTAGAGTATAAATAATTGTAATCAGGCACAATTATGATTAAGCAAAGAGTAATCTACTTACTCGGCTTCCCTTGGGAGCCGGGAACAGCCCTAGCCGCCGCCCCTTCTCCTGTTTCTCTCAGCCGCCGCGACCACGACGCCCCGCCGCCGTTCCGCAGCCTTCAAGCCTCGTCCAGCCATCGCACACTCATACAACCTTCGATCCACCAGAGACAAGGCTCACGTACGTATCAGAAGTCGATAGCTTTCCCATTTGCTCTTTGCAGAATTTGTGTCAAATCCGTTATCCCCACCATTCTGAGTGTTGTAGAAGTGCTCTAGAAAGGCATCTTGCATTTGCTCCCATGTTCGAATGGAGCCTGGTGCCAATTTGTTATACAGGTTAAATCCGGTCCAATTCCTACAAACTGTCAGAGGAGAAGAGCTCAATTGTGCATCGTGTCTTGACACACAACTAGAGAATTGTCCACATGTTCACGCGATGATCCAGTCCATTGAACGTGCTAAACGGCGGCTGACATAATTATTTGGGAACGGCACCATGTCAACCTCCGGCGTGTATGGTGACATACCCTGGGTGCATGAGTAGTGTGCCTGCATGTATTGAGCCCTGGTGCCTTCTGAAATCATGCATGCTATGTATGGCTTCAAGGTAATTACATGTGCAGATTGGGGACCACTCTGACTAGTCGAAGCATTTGCTTCATTTGTTGCTTCATTTGTATGGTTCATATTGTTAGTCATTTGCTCTCGGAGAGCAGCCAACTCTTACTTGCATTGAATAACAGATGGCTCAAATGATGGCCACACTTCAATGGAAGGAAAAAGAGTTGGCCACTCTCCACGAGCAACTGGTCAACAATATGAACCATACAAATGAAGCAAATGCTTCGACTAGCTAGAGTGGTCGCCAACCTACACC